>NW_025108635.1:0-24999 GCF_019457755.1 Venturia canescens
GAGTTATTCCGGCTCTGAGCGAGATCCACGTTTAGAAACGATAACTCAGAATAGTGGATCGACGCCGGATGATTCATCGAATTGCGAAGAAGAGAGTGAGACGCGCGACAAAACGTCAGAGGGTGTCTCGACTGTGGATGCACCTACAGAGAGAAGTTCTATGGAAAATGAATTACAGCTTGGAGAAGAGAGAGACTCGTCGACTGTTGTCGAGACCGCTAGCACGGATATTAATCGTTATCTTGACGATACGTTAACTTCTGATACAGTTGTATCGACTCTTGACAACAGTCCGGAATGGAAAAAGCCAGAAGTACCAAAAACCCTTGACATAGTTCCTATAACACTAGTTGCAACAAACGTGGAGAACGGAAAAGTTGATGAGTGGTCCGGAGAGTCGCAGGAAAATTGGAATCAGGCTAGCGACGTAGACACGATTACGACAACACCTAAACTCGTTAGACAAGGCTCATATGTTCTAGAGACCCCCAGTCCTTTGTTGCTCGCTCATTTGCGAGATGAAAGTACGTTCGTCTTTGAAGATTACACTCCGTCATCTCGACAGAGTAATCAAGTGTCTAGGCGCAAAGAGTGGAATATTAACGAGGCTAAAAGCGAGTGGGAATTGCGTAAAACTAGGAATTCGATCGTCGTGATGGATACGAGGGACGGATTGAGTTGCTATAGAAACGGGCGAGTACGAAGAAACAGCGCTTCCGGTGCAATTCAAGGTAGAACGAGTGGAAGCAAAGTTATGGAGGGGAGGACAACAGGAGGCAGATATTTCAGCGGTGCTCGAGAGATTGCAAGATCTGCTGATTGTATACAATCAATGCTGTACCGAGAAAGTTTGATAAAAAATACAAAATCGTCGACGATCGCGATGACCAACGGGCATTCGGGTAAAGATAAAGAATCCAGTTGCAGGGTGAACACCGCAACGAGCTGGAAAATAACGAGAAGCGTTTCAGTTCCGAGTTGTGGCAATAAAATAGGAGGATCCCTCGGTAATCTCAGAAACGGTTCTCCTACCGTTAAGCGTACGAGCAAGCGGTCAACCACATCGACACCGCAGAAACAAATGAGCCTGTCTCGGTCGTTTGACAAAAGCTTGAACAACAGCAACCCTACGAGTTTTGGAACAAAAAGTAGTAGTCAAACCTTGCGAGGTTCCACTCAGAAACTTTTGTCCACCGTCACTTCGGAGAAGCTCATAGACGTATTCAAAGAGATCCAAAATACTCACGAGCGTCAAATGAGCCAACTCGTGGCTCGCCAGCAGCAAGAGCAACGAAATATGCAAAAGGAGTTTGAAAAACAACAAATTTTACTACTCGCACAAATCGAACAAACTTTTCCAGGCATACGCCTGTCTGGATTGGCCGATAAAATAACGGGCCATTCGACAAACGTCAATTCGAGCGAAAAATCAGATACACCGCCACCGCCGAAACGATCGGATCCCAAAGACGTTAAATGCCCGTTGGACGGTATTTATCCGACTGAGAATGAGATTCGATCGAACGATGGAAAGTTGCCGCTGAGTCCTGCAATCAACGGCAATTATCACCTTCAGTGTTCGCAATCGATTAACGGGCAACGAAAAAATTATGCCGTCAGTCGACAGCTGTTTCCACTCGAGAGCAAAACAAGCCATGTACCCGTACTTGATAAACGAACCACGTACGAGGACAAACATGTGAGTAGACGAGAAAATACAATAATCAGGGCAACCTTATTCCGTGCGTGTAGTACGCTTTGTACGTTTAACAAATGAATCAATTATTTTTCCAGATTAAAGCCGCTACCATCATAAACGCTTATGCCCGTGGCTATTTGGTACGAAGAATAATGCAAACGGAGAGAGTATTAGCCCTTAAATCGACTTACGGAGAGGCTCTACGATGTATGCTCAGATTACACGTCGACGCGCCTCTCGCCCTTCCGGAATTGAATTTCCATCAACGACTACAGTTGCAAGTGAGTCAATATTAGTTGACCTGAAAATAATTTCTGTATACACATTTTATGTGTCATTCATTCGTGCTAAATGTTTTTTTCAGTGCGACGCTGCTTCGATCAATATCGTCGAGCTATTCGCCCAGGAGCCTGCAAAAAGAATGGAAATAATTGAACAAGATCGTCAAATAAAAAAAGCTCGTCAGGAACGACCGAATTCTGCGAGATCGTGTTACTCGTTCGCGACTCAACGTACACTCGCAAGAAAAAAGCTCAAAGAGTATGACTCGGAATAGCTATGATGTTCAGCTTGCATGAAATTAACTTGTTTTCGTATTAACACGACAATAAAGCATGCTTATCAAGTTTTTTCACTAATTCCTCCGTCAGATAAAATTACTCGTATGAAATTATTATTAAAAAGGAATATTTACAATTAATTTCATTAAAATAACCAACATGATTCGATCGAAAAAGCAACGTGCATGGGATGTTCGAGTGTAAATATTATTATTCAATATCCCCGATTGATTGCAGAATGGGTGACTTTGAGAAAGCAATAGGTAATCGATCTACCACGGTGCGAAGCAGATGTCAGACATGGACGTTCAATAGTCGGGACAAACGTTCACCGAGTCTCATAAGTACAATCCGCATTTTTTAAATTTCTATAGCACACTCAATCTGCTTGTAAAAATGATGTTATCGAGCCCTCATAAAAATGTCTCATTTCTTTCACAGATCAGGGTATCAAAAGGAGCACGAGCGCTGGCGCTGTTCGCAAACCTTGGCGCTGAACTTCGGTATTTGTCAAAACTAAACCCAAAAAAGTGCCTTCATGTTAATGTAGAATAATGACGGTTCTAAGTCAACGGTCTTTTGTACAAATTTTAATATCCCAGAAGTTGGGAGAGGAAAGGAGAGGAAGGGGTGCGCTCCCCTATTAGTGCCTCATCATCACAATGTTACTTTCATTTTATATTTTGCTACTTACTCTTTTTTTTGCGCTAATGTCTTTATTTTTATATATGCCACATGATATTATATTTCTCTGTGATAACACGACGAGCACTGTACAAATTTCGCTACCGTTCCATCCACGCTGTACTCCCTCTCATATATTTTCTTAATTTTTAAGTCAATGTACAGTGATTAATTAAGTTATTTTAAAAAAATCGGCTGATTAACAAAGGCCACTAAAAATGTTCAATGCGAAATCAAATAAAAAACTTATACAAACGTCTAAAGTATTGTTCGCATCGTTCATAGGCTCGTGTGTTCTCCAAAGGGGCTATGAAAAAAATATTCAATATTTTATAACTCGAATGCTCAACCCCGATAGCCAAACGTGGCGTTGAAAAGAGCCGAACGCCAAGATGGCGCTAGAGTAGCGTCATATTTTGCAATTCTGTGGCGTTAGAAACGCGATGGTTGCCGGACCATATGTCTGCGTTCTTTGCGTTACAACGTGGCGTTAGCGCTTGGCGCATTAATTGCATAAAGATGGCGTTACTCAGAGCGGTCGTTTGAACAGCATTCTAGCGTTAGGTCGTGGCGCAAATCTGGCGTTAGTTTTGACCAGCATTCTAGCGTTAGTTTGTGGCGTAAATCTGACGTTACTTTTGACCAGCATTCTAGCGTCAGGTCGTGGCGCAAATCTGGCGTTGTATTTTAACAACATTCTAGCGTGAGATTTCATAAATATCTCGGATTCGTTTTTAACAAAAATTTAACTACTTAAACCTGATAAATTACGAGAATGTGAGGTGAGAAGGAGATAACAATACGCGTTAAATATTGATCTCGGATTCGTTTTTAACGAAAATTTAACTACGGAAACCTGATAAATTACGAAATGTGAGGAGAGAGGGAGATAACAATACGCGTTAAATATTGATTTTGAATTCGTTTATAACAAAAATTTAACTACTGAAATGTGATAAATTACGAGAGTGTGAGGTGAGAAAAGAAGATAACAATACGCGTTAAATATTCATCTCGGATTCGTTTTTAATAAAAATTTAACTACTGAAACGTGATAAATTACAAGAGTGTGAGGTGAGAAAAAGATACCAATACGCGTTAAAGATTGATACAGAAATCTATCTGCGTGTCAAAGTATTAATAAAAAAATTTGCAAATGCATTATTTGCAAATTCATTAGTAGTTTATTTATAATGACGCCGGCTGAAATTCATAAAATTGAGGAGTGGGGAATTTTGCTTCATTCCAAAAATGCGAGCCATCCGAAGAACTGAAAAACAGTATCGGCAATGCCTTTCGAGAGTAACCGAAAAATGTTACAAAGGTGTTTGAACATTTCGCAACAAAGTTCAGCACTCTCGCGTGCGTCAAAAACTCGTAAGAATTTTTGATAGGGTACGTGGTGGTCGGCCAGAAGCCAGACAGCTCAAGCGAATCAGCGTCGACAGTATATAACCTGTAGGGGTACGATTCGCGTACGAGAAACGCTTCTACTCTGCGCGGTGCTGCGGCCGAAAAACGAAGCTCGACGTCCGTGCTCGCTCCACCGCCTCCATCGCAAGTGAAGCATCATTGCGCTAGATTTGCGCACTCACGTGGCGTTCGCCTAACGTCACGTTGGTGCAATTTTGCCGCAATTTCATTTTTTTCGACCGTCATGGATGAAGCATATCGACTTTTTCGTGATTTCACCGTGACGTGCAAACCAGGCTAAATGATGATTTTATATTTAAAAAATCCAGAAACCCGTGAGCTCGTTTATAATGCTCTTCTTTCCTTTCCAATCTTTTTCATTATCATCTTTTCCAAAACGATAACATATTTTCAAAATAATATTTTTTATGGTTAAGGTTCATTCGTTTCGGCATGTCTCCCTCAATGATACTTTGCAGAATTGTGTCAACCAACGTAACTGACACGTGAGAATTAAAAAAAAAAAGGACGTTTATCTCACCAAGGATCGAACATGGATCATCATACGTCACGAAGCTCACACGCTACGACCTGCGTTATCTGAGCAATTGTGGGTGAGTGCAAACACTTTCGAATATATGACTTTTAATTTTAATTGCATTATTCGTGATTATCTTACCGGTAAGAACGAGAACAACGAATCTGTTTCGTTTTCGAAGTTGACAAAATTATTATTCAAATTATTTCAAATATTTTGTTATATATTGATGCCAATAATTTTAATAATTACTCTTTCAGGGTTCTATATTAGGGTGTGCGAAAAAAAACGATATTTTTTTTTTACTTTGCATCCAGCCGAAAAAGGTGATTCAAGGTGAAAAAAAAAGAATCCCAGAAGGAGAGCTCACCAAAAAATTTTTTCGAATGGCACTTTGCGTTTGAAGATTTTCCATAAGAATAACCCAGGAAATTATTGAAACCTCCGATCATTGTATCATAACTCTTCAGGAAAAAATCGCGCAAAAACGACAATGATATGTTTTTATAGAAAATCGATTCCACTACAAAAAAAGTCCCTATGAACATTCAGCTTGGAGCAACCATTCTCGTGCTATCACCCTTCGAAGTTGGATCGATAGAAAAAAAATTTTC
This sequence comes from Venturia canescens, assembly GCF_019457755.1. Classification (NCBI taxonomy): domain Eukaryota; kingdom Metazoa; phylum Arthropoda; class Insecta; order Hymenoptera; family Ichneumonidae; genus Venturia; species Venturia canescens. The sequence goes on from NW_025108635.1 coordinate 5,509, forward strand.
ATAAAACGGTCGAAATCCAATTTTTCGTTTCACAAACAAACTTCTAGGAACTTTTTCGTAGAAAATTACTTGCTCTTTTAGAAAATCGTTATTATTATTCGAATTTTATAATTTGAATAAATTTACTTATTTTTTATGATTTTCATCAAATTATTGTAAACATGTTTCGTGCTTGGTTTCCATAGGATAACAATGATTACCACTAAAAAACTCTTAAATATAAACTTTCCATCTCGTTTTCATTACAACTGGGTATGAAAAGAAATAATAAAAGAAACGACATTTATCAATAATCGGGTTTCAAAAGTTTTTACTTTTTTCCATGAATTTTTTTTCACACGGTATCAAACGTAAAATTACAAATGAGGGTAATTAACCCTTTTGCTTACACGAGATAAGATTAAATAATACCCATTGCTATTTTTAAGTGTGCCTTTATTGCAATTGGAGTATTTTTGACGATGAGTTTGCATTATTTTCAATAAATATTGTAACTGCTCTTCGTTTTTGGTCAATAAGCCGTTGTAGGCTTCTATCAAAACGATGCCATTAGCCATGTCATTGACAATTTTCAAATTGAAAAAAAAAACTGAACATTTTAAATAACTGGCATTTTCAAGCCATAAGTCCATATTTACCCTCAGAAAGTCATGGGGTAAATTAATTTGGTTGAAAAGGAATAAAGATTCTTGTGTGACGAAATAGCTTATATCCTTTGAAAGCAACGTTTTGTAATCACTTTTTTCAATGATTATTCGCTCTGAAGGAATTTTAGATTTTGCACGAGATTGCAACATTTTAGCCTTCACGCTCACCGGCACAGCATTGTCGAAAAGAGCATTGTTCGAATAATAATAACGATTTTCTAAAAGAGCAAGTAATTTTCTACGAAAAAGTTCCTAGAAGTTTGTTTGTGAAACGAAAAATTTGATTTCGACAGTTTTATGAAAATTTTTTTTCTATCGATCCAACTTCGAAGGGTGATAGCACGAGAATGGTTGCTCCAAGCTGAATGTTTATAAGGACTTTTTTGTAGGGGAATCGATTTTCTATAAAAACATATCATTGTCGTTTTCGTGCGATTTTTTCCTGAAGAGTTATGATGCAATGATCGGAGGTCTCAATAATTTACTGGGTTATTCTTATGGAAAATCTTCAAACGCAAAGGGCCATTCGAAAAAATTTTTTGGTGAGCTCTCCTTCTGGGATTCTTTTTTTTTCACTTTGAATCACCTTTTTGGGCTGGATGCAAAGTAAAAAAAAAAATATCGTTTTTTTTCCGCACATCCTATTCTATATATTTACCTTTCGAACTTTCCATTCGTTAAATCAATATTATTTTTTGGCCTCTTTAAAAAATATGACATTTCCACGTTTTTTCATAAAAATTTCACTCAAAATTCTTATGAAATATACACTTGCATTGTAAAAAAAAAAATCATCTCGAAACTTGTGGACAAGATATAACTCCTCGTAAATTTTTTTATAGAAATTTTTATGGTGCATAATCCCCCAAAATATAGGGTAATGGGAAACGTTGTTGTGCCATTAACAGATTCATTTTCAATTGGTTTTTTATCGTCTTGTCAGTTGATATTGTACAAATCCTGTCAGATTTTTACAATGTTTGCAACGAATGAAGTCTTCACGGGCATTTTCATCGAAAAGTCGTACATATGGGTAATTTTTAACCAATATTGATATTTTGTCAGAAATTTCCTTTTATTATAAAACGAAGTCCCAGCATCGAGGAAAAATTGAAAAATTTCTCTTCGAGGGTAACGTAAAATCCCAAACTTTACAATTTTATGAATTTCTCACGATTGTTTTTTAATATCTCGAAAACCATTTTAGTAACAAAATTGGGATTGAGTCTATAAATTGTGTAAAAAATATAATACTGAATTTTCATTTTTATGATTTCGCGAATTCAAAAATTCTGCAAATTCATTATTGTTTGAAAATTTCTTGCACAATATTTTTTTTCCATAGCCCCAAATTCCCCCTTCGAAATAGACCCAATCCCATTTTTGTCACTAGAATAGTTTTTTTGGTATTCAGAAAACAACCTTGAAAAATTCGTAAAATTGTAAATATTGAAATTTCGCATAGCCTTCGAAAAACCAATTTTCAATTTTTTCTTTTTGGCAGGACTTTCTTTTATAAAGGAAGGAAACGTCCGACGAAAAATCAGCCAATTCGGAAGAGATCGATTCCAATCATTAATAGATTTGACACGGAAATGCCAGTTCATCACGTAGTATTAATTCTAAATTACCGAATAGTCGACGATTAATTTAAATATGTCCACTAATTTTATTCCAGTCAACGGCCACATTTTTTTCTATTTGCTTTCGGTTTTGTATGGATATTAAATAAAATGTTATAGCAAACAATGCCAGACCGCAACAATGATACCCCTTTTTCGACAACTTCATGATGAAAATAATTGGTCGTTATGCCATTGTATAAACGGAGTATGCCAGCAACGCATAGCATTGTCGAATTTCCCAACATTCTCGATAACGATATTTAATTTCGAACATACTTCTTCCTCTTTACAAGACAGTTCGAAAGTATTATTTGAAAGTATGGGGCATTCCATATCAAATTTATCTATGACATGAATTTGCATCTGTAATTTCGTTGCAATTAGGATATGTTTCAGTACTCATCAAGAAACACTTCTGTGATTTTTGTTCTTTTTTTATTTTTCTGGTCGATAGTTGCTGAGATTGATTTTTTCAAATTCGACGATTTTTATTCCAATCATCCATAAAATTTCAAAAAATTGATCCATTTGGACGGTCTTTTCATCTTTATTGTTGCAATATGTTATTTGAAAAAAATCTTTCCTCATGACGTCGTCGTTTTTTTAATTCAATTTTGTGTTGAAACTCTATTTTCAAGCATGTGTGGCTTCTTCCATTTCTTTTTAATCTCAACAAAATATTTACTCAATTCCGAATTTTTTAGGCTTTTTCTCATCGCGGGCCAATTACTTTTACTATTTTTTCCGTATTTTTCAAATATTCGAAAATTCTTTATTTTGTTAATGGAAACACATATGTTCATCAATTTTTTTTGTCGTTCAAATAGTAGATGTATTTATTCTTCATCGAAAATTAATAATCCCTTTACTATAATGGATTTTTCTCCGTTCAGAAAGACTCAATTGAATTTCCGAGTCCTACTCACTGGCTTTATCCGTATATGTCAGGATTGTAGTTTTTTTGTTTTTCTTAATAAATATTTCTCAAATATTTTCTTCGATAATGAAGTATGAAACAAAATACTCTGCAGTCTTTATATTTATGAGCAAGAACAGTAAAGGGAATTAAAAAAATTGCATTGTGTAATTCACCACAGAGATGAATTCATCAAAGTGAAGCAATTTTTAGCCACCGATGACGAGCAATTATATATACTATTTCAACGACAAAGATAGAGTTAATAAATATTAGTATTTTGAATAAAAATTTTCTCATGGAAATTTATTTATTTTCCAATAACCTCGTGTGGTACCTTCATAATACTTTCCACAGTATTTCCAAGAAAATGAAGATTTTTTGAATATTTCATAAATGCGGATAAAATAATAGAAATAGTCCGCCCACCATATATGATACTAGGTCTAAAAATTCTCGAAATAAATCGAGTTTTCGGAGTAAAAAAAAATTTTGAAGTACCCGCCGGTGCTTCAGAACGGGGTTTCAACCCAAAATTGGATAAAAAACGAAGATGATTCCACAAAAGACTTGTTTCAATTTTTTTTCGAAAACTACATCTTATAACGAAGAATTAAAACATTTTAAAACAGCCAAATCAATCAATTTTTCATAATGTTAAGGACAATTAAATAAAAAATAAAATTTGAAAAAATCGATAACTCAGAAAATACCGACCAAAAAATTGCAAAAAAAAACATGAGTGTTTTGTAATGGGTACTACAACATGTGCTCATTGCAACGAAGTCACAAATGCAAATATATTGCACAGGGAAATCTTATAAGGAGTGCCTCATATCATTGTACACATCAGCAAAGTGTACACCTTATTGTAACAGTGAGTACAATACCCTACATAACGAGATTAATTTTCAGAAATCTCCCTACTCCTAATCGCGTTGGTTGGCATTACTTTTGCGATAGGAGCAAGCGGGCTCGCGAGAATTCCGAATCGCAAATAATGACACTTCAAGTCTCTCTGTCGTGCCGTCTTACGCTTATCCATATATATTAGTCCCTGTCTCTTTCTGTGTGTGTGTTTGTGTGTGTTACAAGTACCGGACAGTGTGAATCCTTGGACATACTTTGAATTTTTCATACATCAAAAATGAGGTAAGTACAACGTTCTTCTCACGTAATAGAAAACGACAGGCATAGCTGTCAATGTACGTGTTCAAAGACTCTATCGATTCTCTTGATCGCAAGAGTTTCACACTGTTATTTACATTCGAAATCAATTCGTTGGAAATATCTCGAATTTTATATACCACTACACTGAGAAAAAAAAGTAATTGATCCAAAAAAATATAGCATACAATTCAATAAAATCAGTAATTCAATAGCGCCACCAAAATGTAAGATCGTTACAATCATAATGAATATATCGCAAAATGTAGTTCATTAATTTTCATATTTTTTTCATTAAATAGCAGATGTTCTTGTCCGAGTACTTGATATTATTAATCGAACAAAACAATTGCTCATAAGAACAGAATCTGTATTCGGTACGATAACGCTGAGCACTGAAACAAACGTATATTAGATTGAATCAAATAAATATCTATTTCAAATGAATAAATATGAAGTTTACACTATATTTGTATATACTTCGATCAATTATCAAATCGCATAAATAGAATAAGTGAGATAATTAAAAAAAAAAATTGATTGTATAACAATCGAAATGTGATTGGATTGAAAAATATGATGTAATTCATTGATGTATCTATGTGGTTACATCAACCAAACGGGTTTTATTATATCAACTATTACGTGTTCAAGTTTAACCATAAATTTGATCAATTTCAACACGCATTTTCATTTATGGCATTCGGTGAGTTTGAATTACTAATTTTTTTTTTCAGTGTATAAGTACTAAAAAAAAAATTGATTGTAACAATCGATTTGTGATTGGGTTGAAAAAATATTAAGTAACCTATATAAATCGAATTATGTAGTTACATTAACCAAATCGGTTTCATTAGATCAACTATTGCGTGTTCAAAGTGCACGACAAAATTATCCATTTTCGTGGTTTAATGATATTAATGTTTATCTAGAGACGCGGCAGCGTCTTTATGTAGTATAACAGTAACAACTATACAATTTAACATTTTCAATTGATAACACATTCAATTTTTGTGATGAATAATGCTATCAAAAAATTGATGACTTTGTTTATCAAATGAATTCAAAAGCGAATTAATTCAATGAAAACATTTATTAGATCCGAAAAACAATATATTTCAAACCCGATTAGAGCTATTTACTTGGCTGAATCATGCATGTGTTGTTATTCCAACAACATATTTTTTTTATCACGTGTTCGAATTTAAAATCACATACTTTTTGAAACAACTCAATATTTTATTAATTCATATACATATGTTATTCAATAGACAAAATGTCTGGTTGAATCAATGAAAATTTTCAATATCATCGTGCTATCGACAGTAATTACATTTGCTTTGAAGCAATATTTAATTCATTTCGATCGAAAAACCTTTGTTTGAATGAACCAATTTTTTTTTTTTTCAATAACATCAATGTTATTGAATCAACATTATTTTTTTCTCAGTGTATAAGCCGTTAAATCTCAATTGTGACACATCTCAGCTCCAAAATATCTCTTTCCCCCCATTTCCATACTCTGACACATTTCTATTCGTACGGGAACAATTGAAAAACAAAGAGCTCGATACTATGATAAAGTGTCCACGGTCGATAAAATGAAATATCTATAAATTTTGATGATCGGAACGGGGAAAATTGACGTGTAAGTATATCGTAGTGATACATTAATACCTACCGAGCCGCAAATAGTACAAGAAGCTATCCCTCTTGTACTAATTATCGCCCAGTAGGTATTAACGTATCACTACGATATACTTACACGTAAATTTTCCCCGTTCCGATCATCGAAATTTATAGATATTTCATTTTATCGACCGTGGACACTTTATCATAGTATCGAGCTCTTTGCTTTTCAATTGTTTCCGTACGAATAGAAATGTGTCAGAGTATGGAAATGGGGGGAGAGAGATATTTTGGAGCGGAGATGTGTCACAATTGAGATTTAACGGCTTATACACTGAGAAAAAAATAATGTTGATTCAATAACATTGATGTTATTGAAAAAAAAAATTGATTCATTCAAACAAAGGTTTTTCGATCGAAATGAATCTAGAGTCGCGGCAGCGACTCTGAGACAAGTACATTTATAAGATATGACGAGTTGCTGCCAGAGACTCTTTACCGGAGCGATAGCGTTTCCAATTGTTTTCGAAAATTTTCAAAATTTGTTTCTTCAATAATTAATTAACTATATCATTTCGGAGAATATTATACGTTGACATATTTTTTATTATTTTTTTTCTTTCGATTGCGACCTCTTCGAACTCTGTAGCTTGACGCGTTGAAGAGATATTAATTATTTATTTTTTAATTGCATCAAAAAATGGGTCGGATTTTCGCACACATTTTTGATGTTTATTTGTTTTATATCTAGTGACAAATCTGGTGCCATAATACATTTTATATACCGATATATTTTTTTTCTGGTGCCATAATACCAATATATACCTATATATTTTCGTGTCGTATGACGTATGGTGTGTTGTTTATGCGGTTTATGCTGATAGATGATGAGGTTATTATAAAGATCGCGAATTTGACAGTTCACCGATATCCCGGTCGGTAGTACAAGTATATACCTATATATTTCCGTTATGATATGACGTATGGCGTGTTATTTCAATGCTAACTAAATGAGGTTATAAAGATCGCGAATGTTACAATTCACCGAAACTGTTCCAATTTTTTCCGGTTCTGTAGAAAATAAATAAAAGCAGTACAATATTTTAGTGAAATTGGTGGGAAAAAAGTGAAGAAGAAAGAGATAAAGACCGAGGAATCCAAGAGTGTTGTGTAATGGAAAAATAACCGAAAATTGTCAACAACGTTCGGATTGATGGTATAAATATTAAGATAGGTTACAGATTTTTTCTATATATATCTTGAGATGTAGTCCGGATTCTGAAACATTAGAAATAAAAATCTATGCCTCCGCTCTTTCTCATCAGCTCTCTCTGATTGTATCATCAGACTTGTCGATGTTTGTTATTGCAGAATATCTAAAGACGCGGCATCGTCTTGTAATAAAATAACCCAAAACAGGAATGACGAAAAAGAGCCAGGGACTACAAAAATATAGAAAGGCAGTATAATCGCATTGTCTGTAAACGCATAACAGACTATTCGAAAGTGCTTGATTACAAAATTTCTATTGGCAAATCGAAACTGAGGCAATCAGTATTTTTTTCATTTTGCATTGGTGGAAATTTTTTCATCAAAAAGACTAAATTAATAATCACGGAGAGTTTTCACTTCAATTCCAACAAAGTAAATTTTAAGTTCGAAATAAAATATGTCCGCGTGTGTGTATATGTGTGTATTAGGGTGGTCGTTATTTGGGGTCTTTTAAAACAATGCTTAACCCTCGACCATGCGGGTTGAAGTTTTCCGTTTAAAATACATGGAATTTTTCTGCGTCTGTGGTCACGATTTTACTGTGGGCCTCAATACGTTTGGAAAATCTTGAAATTTTCAGAAATTATTTTACAAGCATGTTGCTACACGGAAAAAAATTTCAAAGCTCCTATCCTTGAAATGTTGTATAGCATCATCATACTAACCCATTAATGCGCAAAACGATATTTTTGGACACACAATTTCAAGTACGCAGTTTTGACTGAAAAACAAAAGAAAAATTCTCCAAAATCTGATATAGGAGGTTTTTGAGGGTGCTCTTTCAGAACCTGGCGTTTATTTTTTAAAATTAAATCAAAATCTTCATTATTTTTGCGTTTTGAATTGGAAAGTCAAAAATTTTGAACGTTTTTTTCCCTCAAATCGATTTCCGTTACTGTTGCTGCACTCAAATAACCATATTAAGGCCAGCAAAAGGGTTTTCAATGTCTGACCTTTCCGGAACACTGGTTATAACCAGTATTATAAAAGTATGTATAAATACTTTTTTCTCATTCAGTTTTTCCAAGATGGCGGTTTTTGCAAAACAGCATGCGTGATTTTTTTTCTCGAAAGACTCAACAAAGAAATGTAATAGAACAAAAAGTGTTGAGAATCATCTAAAGAATACGCCTGATTTTTTTCAAAAATTTCCTAGCTATTTTTGTATTTTTCAATTTCGATTAATTTTGTAAAATTTTTAAAGTTCTGAAAAGATTCACACGCATTCTTCGGATGATTCCAAACAATTTTTGTTATATAATTTTTTTGTAAAGTTGAAACTTTTTGAAAAAAAAATTATTTTCCATCGAATAATAAATAGGTTCATAATTTTCTTCTTCAAAAGTTTCAACTTAAAAAAAAAAAAATGATATAACAAAAATTGTTTAGAATCATCCAAAGAATGTGAATCTTTTCAAAGCTTTTAAATATTTTAAAAATTTATTGAAATTGAAAAATACAAAAATAGCTAGAAAACTTTCGAAAAAAATCACACGTATTCTTTAGAAGATTCTCAATACTTTTTGTTCTGGAATATTTCTTTGTTATGTCAAGACTTTCGAGAAAAAAAATCATACAGATTTTCATCATGCCGTTTTGCAAAAGCCGCCATTATGCAAAAACTGAGTAAGAAAAAAGTTTTTATAATCAGAGTTCTGGACTCGTCAGACCTTAAGAACATCTTTGCTGGCGATAATATGGTTATTTGAGAGCAGCAACAGTAAGGGAAATTGCTTTGAAAAAAAAATGTTAGAAAATCTTGACTTTTCAATTAAAAACGAATAAATAATGAAGATTTTGATTTAATTTTACAAAATAAATGCAAGATTCTGAAAGAGCACTCTCAAAAACCCCCCATATCAGATTTTGTTTTTTAGTTAAAACTGCGTACTTGAAATTGTGTGTCCAAAATTGTCGTTTTGCGCATTAATGGGTTCTTATAGTGATGCTATACAATATTTTAAGGGTAGGAGTTTTGAAAATTTTTTTCGTGTAGCAACATGCTTGTAAAACAATTTATGGAAATTTCATGATTTTCCAAATGTATTGAGGCCCACAGTATAATCGTGACCACAAACGCAGAAAAATTCCATGTATTATGAACAGAAAACTTCAACCCCCATGGTCGAGGGTTGAGCGTTGTTCTACAAATCTGACAAAATTACAGCATTACTTTTTATGTATTTCGAACCAATTTAGGGGGCGAAAAGGGTAAAATAAATTTGATCCCAAATAACTACTACCCTAGTGGGTATTAAAATACCTAAAACAACTTGCATGCATAATAAAACGATTTTTATTTTCAAAAAAACTGATTCGGCTTGAGGGGGTCACCCCCCATGGCAGCCGCATTTTTTGGGGTTTCCTCGATTTTTTGCGACAAGAAAAAAAAACAGACTTAAAATTTAAAGAGTTTATTCATTGGTATTTCAACTTTATGATAGAATTTTTTAACTCTGATGTCTCGAGTTAATTCCGTGTAAAATTAATCCACAGGATCTCATATGCTTCTCCATGGTGTCCACGATTCCCGGGGGTTCCGTTTATCTGCGATCAAAAAACCGAGGAGCGTTTTGATTTGTAAAGCAGTGGGCTATTGCCTGAACTAAAATCATACAGAAATATAGAAATTGAAGGATTATTGAGCTATGCAACATTTTGAAAAATTGAAATAAAGTTTTTCTAAACGGAAAAATCCTTCAATGTTTAATATTTCTGTATAATTTTAATTCAGGTTATAACCACTGCTTTACTAATACAAACGCTCCTTGGTTTTTTGATCTCAGATAAACCGATCCCCTGGAATCGTGGAGACTATGAAGAAACATATGGGTTCCTGTGGAGTAGCTTTACACCGAATCTACCAGAGATATCAGAGTTAAAAAATTCTACCATCGAGTTGAAATACCATTGAATAAACCCTTTAAATTTCAAAAGTCTATGTTTTTTTTCTTTGCCGCAAGAAAATTGCGAAAAAACCCTACAAAATTCGGCCGCCATGCGGGGTGACCCCCTATGTTGGATTTAATTATTCCAATCGATCAATATCGCGTTATCTTGAAAAAAGATTCGAGTGCCTTAGTCATTGAAATCCTGTCGTTATTTAAAGACATTGAAATTTATTATTCGTTGTAATTTTTTGAGTTTTTAAATAAATTAGCCGTAATTTGATTAAAAAATGTTTATTTCCTTTTTTTTGATATCTCTTTCAATGAGACAGGGAATAATTTTAATTAAAAAATTTTTCAATAAATGTCTTTTCGCAAGTACACTCTGATGGGTGATAATATGATCATTACATCTGAACGGTAGTCTCAGTGAATAAACCCTACATATGTTACTCGTACATGTAGTGTGCATTTCTTGGTACGAACAAAAAATGAATTAACAATTACAGAATGTCATCTATATTGTGCCCTAACATGAAGAATTTGATTTTCCAATATCCTGTAAAATTTTTTCAAGTTCACAGTGCACAAAAAGTAGTCAAATCAAACCATAAGTAACAGCACGAATGCTGTTAAAAAATTGGAGACAAGTACATTTATGTTTGATGTCACCTGGACAGTAGTCTCAGTGAAACCCTATGTGACACTCATGTAGTTCAAAACACAAATGCACGATGATTTATAAGAAGTTGTTCGATCTGTTCTCTCGAAACTTGCTTCAAATGAGCAATTCATTACTAAAGGTTATAAAAAAAAACCATTTCAAACGCAATAAATAAAAAAATGAATCTGCTAAATCATGGTAATGCGTGAAAAACGTTTGGTTCAAAGGAACAAAACGTGGTCAAATAAATGCAAAAGTGACGAGTACATCGGATGACGAGTGAAAAAAATTCAAAACATAATGGTATGTAAAAAAAATTACGAAACCAACTGTAAATACTTTCAACAAAACAATTAAGAAAAGCTTTCACAAATCATGAAAAAATATTATATTAAAAAAAATACAAATCTGTAATTATATTGTGAAGGAAAAAAAAAATCAAATAGGACGTGAGAAATTCATTCTTACGGGAAGCACCCGGAACTTGAGAAAGTTCAAGTGTATCAAAAAAGTTACCATCTGAGTTATGTGCAGCACTACAATTTATGGCATCAATCGGAGGATAAGTATTTTATTAGTATATAATACATAATTTTTCACAATATGAAATTGTTCTGAGAAACGTTCAAATCCAAAAAAAATCGCATCGAAGGTAAAAGTCATTTGTTACTCTATGGTGGCAGAGACTTACTTAGAAGAAAATCGATTCTTCTCAGACTTTCAGGATCCCCTGGTATTCACAATATTCGACGTCGATTTCATATCGGTACAAATTATGTTTAAATATGTGCTAAAAGTACTTGTCCGGCCCATCACTTTTCATTCAAATTGCTCATTCAAATAAAAATCAGGGCTCTTCTAGATCTGATGGATCACATCTATGCGTACAGAGGGAAACAGAGGGAATTTAAAAAATTACCTCCAAGAAATTTTAACTTAATTGCATTCATTATAAAAAATTGCAAACAAATTTTTCTGTAATATCCAAGAGATATTATTGTGTATTTATGAAAAAGTATCCTTCGCACGATAAGCATTGTCCAGCTTCCAAATTAACTCCCCAGTTTATATTGAAATGACGGCAATTTTTACTACACATTTTCTTCTTCAAACGAATTTTATTCGTTATAGCAACTAATCTATTCTATTACTGATAATTCTATTCAGCTGATAATAAATCGCAATTCAATAAATTTTCGAGCAGATTCGTCTGTACAATTTCGTTTTTTTATGGTCACGTACACAATTGCACTTTTTTGAAATCAACATTAAAAAATGAGTGCGACACGGGCATTTCTTGAAATTCGATGAAAAGTGATTCCCTAGTGTATTACTATATACCCTTTCTTAAAAAAAATTTTTCGATATATCGGAATGTAAAGCCTCTATCCGTTGCAATGGTTTTGTTTACTCGATGCCATGAATTGTTGCGAAGAGATAGTTGTCGCCGAGCATATGTGGAATGATGTCCAAATTCAAGTGGGCGTGTAACGCCAGCGTTAATGCTAGTTCCATAAAAATAACGCAGGAATTAACGTCTAGTTTGATTTTTATTTGAATGAGCAATTTGAATGAAAAGTGATGGGCCGGACAAGTACTTTTAGCACATATTTAAACATAATTTGTACCGATATGAAATCGACGTCGAATATTGTGAATACCAGGGGATCCTGAAAGTCTGAGAAGAATCGATTTTCTTCTAAGTAAGTCTCTGCCACCATAGAGTAACAAATGACTTTTACCTTCGATGCGATTTTTTTTGGATTTGAACGTTTCTCAGAACAATTTCATATTGTGAAAAATTATGTATTATATACTAATAAAATACTTATCCTCCGATTGATGCCATAAATTGTAGTGCTGCACATAACTCAGATGGTAACTTTTTCGATACACTTGAACTTTCTCAAGTTCCGGGTGCTTCCCGTAAGAATGAATTTCTCACGTCCTATTTGAATTTTTTTTTTCCTTCACAATATAATTACAGATTTGTATTTTTTTTAATACAATATTTTTTCATGATTTGTGAAAGCTTTTCTTAATTGTTTTGTTGAAATTATTTACAGTTGGTTTCGTAATTTTTTTTACATACCATTATGTTTTGAATTTTTTTCACTCGTCATCCGATGTACTCGTCACTTTTGCATTTATTTGACCACGTTTTGTTCCTTTGAACCAAACGTTTTTCACGCATTACCATGATTTAGCAGATTCATTTTTCTATTTATTGCGCTTGAAATGGTTTTTTTTTATAACCTTTAGTAATGAATTGCTCATTTGAAGCAAGTTTCGAGAGAACAGATCGAACAACTTCTTATAAATCATCGTGCATTTGTGTTTTGAACTACATGAGTGTCACATAGGGTTTCACTGAGACTACTGTCCAGGTGACATCAAACATAAATGTACTTGTCTCCAATTTTTTAACAGCATTCGTGCTGTTACTTATGGTTTTTAAATATTGCTTCAAAGCAAATGTAATTACTGTCGATAGCACGATGATATTGAAAATTTTCATTGATTCAACCAGACATTTTGTCTATTGAATAACATATGTAGATGAATTAATAAAATATTGAGTTGTTTCAAAAAGTATGTGATTTTAAATTCGAACACGTGATAAAAAAAATATGTTGTTGGAATAACAACACATGCATGATTCAGCCAAGTAAATAGCTCTAATCGGGTTTGAAATATATTGTTTTTCGGATCTAATAAATGTTTTCATTGAATTAATTCACTTTTGAATTCATTTGATAAACGAAGTCATCAATTTTTTGATAGCATTATCCATCACAAAAATTGAATGTGTTATCAATTGAAAATGTTAAATTGTATAGTTGTTACTGTTATACTACATAAAGACGCTGCCGCGTCTCTAGATAAACATTAATATCATTAAACCACGAAAATGGATAATTTTGTCGTGCACTTTGAACACGCAATAGTTGATCTAATGAAACCGATTTGGTTAATGTAACTACATAATTCGATTTATATAGGTTACTTAATATTTTTTCAACCCAATCACAAATCGATTGTTACAATCAATTTTTTTTTTAGTACTTATACACTGAAAAAAAAAATTAGTAATTCAAACTCACCGAATGCCATAAATGAAAATGCGTGTTGAAATTGATCAAATTTATGGTTAAACTTGAACACGTAATAGTTGATATAATAAAACCCGTTTGGTTGATGTAACCACATAGATACATCAATGAATTACATCATATTTTTCAATCCAATCACATTTCGATTGTTATACAATCAATTTTTTTTTTTAATTATCTCACTTATTCTATTTATGCGATTTGATAATTGATCGAAGTATATACAAATATAGCGTGAACTTCATATTTATTCATTTGAAATAGATATTTATTTGATTCAATCTAATATACGTTTGTTTTAGTGCTCAGCGTTATCGTACCGAATACAGATTCTGTTCTTATGAGCAATTATTTTGTTCGATTAATAATATCAAGTACTCGGACAAGAACATCTGCTATTTAATTCTCAGTGTACTTCTCTATTCTGTATCTCTCTTTGTAAATAACTCTATAGGTAATTTATCTACTTTGACATAACTGTATTCTTAATTATCACTGCGTTTTGTAAACTCTCTGAGTGAATATGTTCTATTATTAGTTCTAGCCAGACTCTATTCTTCATTACTCGGTTCTCAAATGACTCTATGAGAGAATCTGTAGTCTGATAAATTTGTAATTCTGCATATCTTTATTCGTAAATAACTCGGTGGCTAATTAACTTTGTTCTCGTAAAACCTTAATCTTTAAAAAGCTTGCTGCAACATAATTGTGCTCCTAAATGTTGCAATTCGGGAACATCTTCCTTCCGAAATATTTCCATTCGAGAACATCTCCACTTCAAAATATCTTGTATTGATATTATTGTAGACATTTGTGTATAATTTTGCAAGGATCATCCGTGCTAATCTCACTTGCAACAATATTTTTCCTGTTTTTTTGAGATTTAATGCAAACGAGTGAGATTATTAGACGACGGATCTGGTTCCCATGCATCGAAATATGTGAATTACATGCATACTTGTCCCACATCTAAAAAAGTTTTCTCATATTTCTAACTGCGATTTTTTTGCTCATTTTTCCCATTCCTAACCCTTTTTTTCAAGTTCGATAAAATTTTAAGAAATACCGGCCCAAGACACTAGTTCACATTCACCACCCAAAATACCCAAGGAACGTACTTCACGTGGATGAGTATAACTTTTTTTATACTCAAAATAGCGATTTTTCGGAATTCCCGACCATTGGCTTTATTCTGTAGAGTCTATAGATTCGCGAAATTTTAAGTAAATGGCGAGAAACCGCTAAGAATCGTTGAAAATAGCGGAAAATGCTATTTTAAATACGGAAATAGTTATATTGACCTAGGTCAAATACGTTTTTCGTGTATTTCGATGTACTGGATCTGAATCTGGAGTGTCATCAGCTTGTAGATTCTTGAATTTTATCAAATTGGAAATAACGAGTGAAATTTGCAAAAAATCACTTTAATTGGTATGAGGAAACTTTTTTAGAATTTGGTCGATTATGCATGTAATTCACATTATTCGATGTACAGGATCCAGATCCGTTGTCTAATAATCTCATTCGTGCATACATTTGTATTCAACCTCAAAAAAACAGGAAAAATGTTCTTGTAAGTGAGATTAGCACGCATGAGCCTTACAAAATTATATGCAAATGCCTACAATAAATTCTACATGCAATGAATTAGCAAATGGAAAAAAATGGCACGAAAAACTGCATAGTGAATCTATCATAGACACGATTTCGCTCAATTTAGATTCAGGGCATCAAAATACGCGATATCCATAGAGATAGATGGACCGGTTCAAGAACAAATCACTTTTTTTTTGCACGGGTGTATTTGTCAAATCTTATAAATTCTTATTTTACAAAAATAATTACAAGAAATCCTTGGCAAGTTTATTTCTATTATGTTTTATGTAAATTTTAACATAATTATGCATGAAAAGAAGACTGTACGAGCTTTGAAATTACTGGAAAGCCGAGTAAAATTTTTTTAAAAATATTTCTTAATATTTTCCAAAATTTAGAAGGAAAATACATATTGCAAATTGACGGTAGTGCACTCAACTTATGAAGAGATTAGAAATATTCGAACTATTCGAATAATATGATTCAAGTTGTCTGGAAGAATTTGTAAACTCGAACTATCGCACACCCTTACTGATTTTCATAATGATTCCTTTAAAGAGAACAGCCTTTTTTCAACCTTTTCAGTGACGTAATTTGAATTAAGAAATATCGTTAACATATGTGGGTGCTTTCTTCACATCTATTTTTGTTTTGTCGTTCCCCAAGCAAAATTTTGTTGAAAATGTTGAAAAAAATTCCCTTGAAATTTTAGTCGTTTATATTGACTTCAAATACTTTCCCAGCGCATGGAAAGATATTATATTGAAAATATACGTTAACTTTGATTTCTTTTTCAAAAGTCTATATCTCAGCAACATTTTATGACATCATATTGCACCAAGACGTCATTTGCTCATGATTAAATTCACTACAAATGTTTCCATCGTCACGCAGCTGTAATCTGTACCTGTAAGATTGTACGGGTCGCTAAATCTGATTTTTGCTGAAAATTTTCATTTTTCGACGTTATTTCACTAGTGAATGAATTTTTGCAAAAACAGTTAATGGCAAACTTGTGAAAAACTAATTTCCTGCAAAAAAAGTCCTACCAAACCGAATCGCCCAGTATGATATTTGTTGAAATATAAAACGTTGACTCTTTCGTTGTGTGAAATATTTGAAAATTGTCGAATCGAAATTTTTCATGAATACTGGTTTTTTCGATTTTTTATTACTACAGTTTCATGTAATTACCTTTTTGCCGTAGCCGAGTGAGTAGAAAAATGAACCAAAAAAATTGCCAAAGAAGAAAAATTGGATACAAGAAATTAAAACCACAAAAAATACAAAGCCAAAACATGACAAAAACGAATTACGACCGAAAAAATTGAAGACACAAAAATTGAAAAAAAAAACAAACGACAAAAAAAAATATAAACGTAAAAATTGAGACAAAAAAAATTCAGCCGTTGTACGTGACTTTTCACTTGACTTTCGAATACATGAGTATAAGATACAGGTAAATTACATGATATTAGGGTTATTAGGGAAAACTATAGGAGTAAGGATAAAGGGTTTGAAAGGAAAAATATCTTTTCGCTTTCAAGTTCATTACCGATGAGAATATTTTGCGAGTTTACAGATAAAATTGTTTTTACGGTAGAATTTGAAAAAAAAATAAATACAATCAATTTGAAAGATCGGTTGATAATGTATCGTATTGAATCACAATTCCACCTCTACATAGTTCCAAATCATTTTTTTATCATTCCTCATCGCTTATGTTTAAACAGAAAATGAGATTCGAATCGCTACTTATGAGTAGAATTGTTCGATTGATGTAGTGGGCACTTGTTTATTCTCGGTGTTGGAGAACTTTGGTATTTCTCCAGGTCCATTCCACGTTCGACGTCATCTGACACGTCTTCCTTGGGTTGCCGACCGAGATGAATTAACAAATTCGTTATCGAA
The DNA here is from genome assembly GCF_019457755.1 of Venturia canescens. Classification (NCBI taxonomy): domain Eukaryota; kingdom Metazoa; phylum Arthropoda; class Insecta; order Hymenoptera; family Ichneumonidae; genus Venturia; species Venturia canescens. The sequence continues at coordinate 22,937 of NW_025108635.1, forward strand.
CTCCATACAGCTCCGAGTAGATAAATTGACCACCCGTATACTGTATGCAAAGCGTATCCATGTACGATGGTATCCACGATAAGCTTAATCGCTCGAAAAATGAGTAGAATTCCAATGAATCCGGCACTAGCGGTGCCGAATTGGACAAACCGCCCCCACGTGTGCTTCCATGCTGATTCCGCAATATGTTTTATCGAATTTTCGTCCAAAAGATTGACAAACCGTTCGCCTTGGTTTACGGTTGATTCGCCGTTGATACCTCGGACAATGTTATCGATCACTACCGGTTTCTCGAGGGGAAACATTATGCGTTGGCGTAAATTATCGGTATCCTCTTTCGTGTATATTCCACTGGCCGCGAGTGATGCCGGATTTGTATATTTCCATGTTTGTTTCGTGGTTGGCCTCATAATTTCAGGTGGCAAAGCTGCTTCCGGAATCGGTGTAAATTTATACCATGCATCTCCGAAAAGATAATAGGGTGGCAGTAATCGGTTGCACGTTGTCTGAGTTCCTTTATGCGACAAGATATGTGTACGTGGGGTAAGAAAAAAAGTTTCGTTTCCACGTGCAACTGGTAATTGATTATAGCATTCTTCAAGGCGCAATAAAGTTACTTCTACGGGAATGCACTTAACAATATGCACAACTTCGCCAGCCACAAGCGCCATATAGCCTGGTCCTTTCATCAGTCTAAATGCAAACTCGTCTGGAGCTTGACTCGCGATAGCTAAACTATTTTGTAAAATCTGCCTTTCTCTGTCGCATTGTCGTTTCAAAACATCATGGTATAGTGACTTCATTTGTTGCCTGATATGTCTTTCTACGTATAAAAATTTCGAATTGACGTACGCAAATATGTCCAAGTTAGCTACCGAAACTTTTCCATGAACAGCAAACGAGGTTCCCGGTGTCGTTTCAAATATAAACAGCTTAGGATGTTCGGTACTAACAACTTCATAACCGCAGATATTATGAGTTTCTCTACTCGTCAATGCAAAAGTTACATCCGTTGTTGTTACGGAGTAAAGACTACGCGATACGTCCGAATCAACATCTCTTATCTTTTTCGCAATGCCATCGAAGAGAATTCCATAGCGATCAAATTTACAATTGTCGCGCGGTCGCGAATCCCAAAAAGTGTTTCCACCGTCAGCATCCTGGCAATTTGTTTCGAGCAGCGCGCATACAGTTCCGGAGCGTAAATAGATTTGGTTCGATTCCAAACTAACTTGAGCCATATAGTTTCGCAAGGAGATTTTTACGGTACCCTGTACAACCACGTTATTCCAAGATCCATAAGGGTCAGCATACGATGCCCCATAGCATGTCCCGTCGTTTTTCACGGAGCCAGCAAAAGTTATACTAGTCCTCGTTGTTCGATTGGGTTGTATTCCGGTTATAATCGTTTGCCCTATCATTGCTTTTCCGAATTTGTGCATGTCCTTGCATGCATCACGGCTCACCATTTCGATATATTCCAATTGCGCGTTATCCACGGTTGCAATATGAGAAGACATACCACAATAAAATATAACGCGAAAAATTTCGATTTTGCATTGCAACACTTCCGTTTCCGCGAATTCGTTGAGTTGCAATAATTCAATATATTGTTCATGGACTTCCACTTCTGGACTTGGTATGTTGCATTCTCCGACGGTCAACAACGATACAGTTGTAATATTCATTGCGCTCGATCCGCAATCGTATCCCACCATGGAAAAAACGGGATGGGCGAGAGCTGCGATCATCACCAGCGCGAGATAGGCCAACATCTATAAATGAAAAATAAACAATCAATGTAAAATAATCGTAGAAATCGGTATCGAGAACAAAAAAATATAGTTTTGCAAATGAAGTTGGTTGAAGGTTATCTTGCACCATTGAAGTCTGAAAATAATGTTCAACTCCACAAATTATTACAAGGACCCGTTTGCAAGAAATACCTTTAAATTGTCAACAGTGAAAGTTAGGTTAAAAAATTTTGCAGTTTTTATGCAGAATTCAATAAAACCTTTTTCAATGTAGAGAATAAAGAATGTTGCAATCCATTGAAGTTAGAA
>NW_025108636.1:0-49999 GCF_019457755.1 Venturia canescens
CTGATTTGCTAGCGGCATGTTTTTATATTATATTACATGGAAAATCCAAATTTTTTAGGATGAAAATGAATAAAATTCACTATCCCCGAGGGGGTGAAAAATGAGGGTTAGAGGTAAAATTTTCAGATTTTTCAATGGGAAATTTTTGCATTATATTACATAAAAAATGTTCGTTTTTGAGGGTACCAGATTCTTTCATCGAAGTAAAATAAAATTCGCTACCTGCGAAAGGGTGAAAAATAAGGTTTGGGGATGAAATTTTTAGATTTCTTAATAGGGAGTTTTTGTGCTATATTACATGAAAATTCTGAGTTTTTTAGAACACTAGACTCTTCTATTGAAATGCACCCCCAACCCTCATTTTTCCCCCCTTGGCAGATCGGGAGTTTTGGTTTATTTCGATAAAGGACGTTCATGCTCTACAAAAAACATACAGTTTCTATGTGGAAAAGCATAAAATTTCTCGTTGAAAAATCTGGAAATTTCACTCTCAAACCTTATTTTTCACCCCTTAGGGAATAGTGATTTTTTTTTCATTTCAATAAAAGAGTTTCGTGTCCTAAAAAACTTGCAATTTTCATGTAATGTAAAAAACTTTCACATTGAAATATCTGAAAATTTCACCCCCAACTCTTTTTTTTCATCCTTTCGCGGGTGGTGAATTTTATTTTATTTCGATAAAAGAATCTGGTATCCTCAAAAACGAATACTTTTTATGTAATATAGCATATAAACTTCCCATTGAAAAATCTGAAAATTTCACCCCAACCCTTATTTTTAATTTCTTCGGGGATAGTGAATTTAGTTCTATTTCGACAAAAGAGTCTAGTGTGGAACTTGGAATTTTCGGGTAATATCGCATAATAACTTTCCATTGACAAATCTAACAATGTTAGCCTTAACGCTCGATTTTCACCTCTTTCAAGGTGAAAATTAAGCCCGGAAGTCGATTCGGCAACACAAAAAATCCTTGTAAACCCTTTTTCATCCCAATCGGTTGAAAATTTAAAACAAGATTTCAATATGTACGCATATCATACATTATTACCAGAACTGACCCGACTTTTTTTGTATATACCAGTCAACAGGTTATTCGCTCCGTGCGCGTAAAGTAGTGCGCTCGCACTACTTTGAAAGTGCGAGCGTGTGTCGTATATACGTGTTCCCCCAAAAACGCCGGAGTTCCATTTACGGTGGTGCTGGCAGTATGCATGAATACACTAATACTATTAGTGCAGTAGTATTAGATTTTTGGCTCCGCCCACGTACACAGAGCGAATACGTGGTATGAGATGCCAATGCTCGTTTTTTTAAAAACTTGTGAATTTCGTGAATTGTGAAAAAAAGTGCTGTACACCAAAGGTAGTTTCTTTGATATGAGACAAACATTTTATGAGTACTTTTTACACAATTCACAGTATTTTTTCTATGAGTTTCTCAAGAATGCATTTCAGTGTTTCGTGCCATGTCTTATTATAAAGAAATCGAGCAATAAAAAATTCAAAAGCAAAAATGACACCTTTTCTACGTTGAATATTCTAATACGACGTCATGATTCTCGAAAAACCTAGATCAATCCATAACTGTTTGAAGTAAAAAATTAAAAAAATCTGATATCATTCCCATGAGCTGAAATTGAATAAAAGGTAAAACTTTTCCTTCAAATTTCATTAGAAAACCTCATTGTTTCAGAGTTACGACAATCGAGGTACTTCAAGTTTCACTGAAAATTGCATGGCGGAAAATGTTAAAAAAAATTTAGTGAATAAACAATCGCTGACGCGACTCTTTTTACGCTTGAAATATCGTGTGAAATTTAATATTTCTCGCGATACGCGGGAATTTTCAAAATTTTTCTTTTGCTAAAAACGCGATGATTGAGCGAAAAAATCGTTTCCAATAAAAAAGTTGAATCTAAAACCTCAACTTTTGAGGATTCGCTCGTAGAATTGAGGAGAAAAAATTTCATGTGAAAACGCGGTCCAATTGAAAGGGGAATCCAACAAACCAAAAATCAACGTCTTTCGAAATGACGTAGCACCCGTAAAAAGGGTCGTAATGACTTTTCGAATAAACCAAAGTAAACCAAAATAAACCAAAGTAAGCTCTTCCCTTTAAAATCCTCCTTCTTGCATCCGAGATCTAAACCAGTGGCCAAGTAGAAAAAAAAAAGCGGGGAACATTTTTGGTCTTTTATTCGGAAATTTTTCCTCGGTAGTGAAAACACTTGAAAAAAAGTAAAAAAAAAAGCGCGACAAATATTGAAAGACCGCAACCTTAGTTTTGAATGATCTTTACATATTATCATTGTTAATTTTAAATTTTCTTCCTCATTATTTGTTTCATGATAGGGAAAAAAATATAAGACCATTCTAATATAGACAAGATTTACATCATTTGATATTGACTAAACAGTTTTTGTCCGTCAACATAGAAAAAATAAATATTTAGTAGCGTTGATTGCTTTCGCCATCTGAAGGTAGTTACTCAACTTTAAACAAATCATTTGTAAAAAATTTTTTGGAGATAAGAAAAACTGTATAATTTTCCAAAATATTTACTAATTGTCACGCTTCTAAAAAAAAAGCGAAATCACTATAAAAATACTTCAAAAAAGTAAAAAAAGAACGCCAAGTATTAAAAAACCGCCCCTCTAGTTTCGAATGATCTTTACTATATTTTCAGTAAATGAAAAATTTCCTTACCCATTATTTATTGCTAAAATGACATAGTAGGATGATCAAGATAAGAAAAAAAATATGAGATCATTTTAGCATAGCCAAGGATTTTGAATAAATTTCGATTTCTGCAAAGAATCATGTTACACCTCCAACTGTACTGGCTAAAGAGTTTTGTGACTTCAAGCGTTCCCAGAATGATTTTGCGATTAAGATATTGTTATTCTAATTTAATGCACAAATTCACTGTCAAAATTACACACAAACTTGGCGTGGATGGTTTTCAAATGGAAGCTCGGCGAAGGAATGCTAATGCTCCATCCGTCTGCATCTAGAGCGAATTGCAATGTCCACTAATTCATTTGTTTCTTATTTCGTTATCCTTCATCCAGCCACGTATGAATATTTTACTTGTCTACCTATCCATATACTGGTTCATCACAAGTATTCTGTATCCCATTCTCTGATTCATTCACCAGATTGTCTATTTCTTTTATTCCTAAAACCATACTTTCTCCACATTCTATTCGTTTGTTGATTCAATAATTTAAACCATTCGCCTGGATATTTGTTGTGTAATAATTCATTAAATCATTCATATTTGCTAATTATTTTATTTTCTTCATTAATCTCTTTCATCTATACACTATCTCAGGAATCTATTTGATTCATCAAACCATTAATTTTGAATAGTATATTTGATCAATCGTGTCTTCCCGAGCTTCCATTTGAAAACCATCCACGCCAAGTTTGTGTGTAATTTTGACAGTGAATTTGTGCATTAAATTAGAATAACAATATCTTAATCGCAAAATCATTCTGGGAACGCTTGAAGTCACAAAACTCTTTAGCCAGTACAGTTGGAGGTGTAACATGATTCTTTGCAGAAATCGAAATTTATTCAAAATCCTTGGCTATGCTAAAATGATCTCATATTTTTTTTCTTATCTTGATCATCCTACTATGTCATTTTAGCAATAAATAATGGGTAAGGAAATTTTTCATTTACTGAAAATATAGTAAAGATCATTCGAAACTAGAGGGGCGGTTTTTTAATACTTGTTAATTAATCTGTTCGCGCCGGCTGAACTTTCTGCACTATTCTGCACTTATGGTGCATATAAATGCGTAAAAAGTTTAAGGCTCTGCTTAGATGGGTATCGTTGTAATGTTTCAACGTAGTGCTGACGTTGCGAACTTCACGATTTTCCAACAAAGTCTCAAATTTTTGTAAAAGTATAAATCGTGAATGTCCTAAATCAAATTAAATGTTATTTTTTTTTATTTCCAAGCAATATGCAACAAAACATTGAGCGTGACGAGGTAGAGTTGGTTGGTGGTGTTGCCAATAATTTTCCAGCACCACCGCAAAGAATTGAAGGAAGGCAACCAGGTGAGGCACCGGTGGAACTACCACCAGAACCACCACTACAGCCACCGCAGCAACCTGGGCTAAGACCTGCCCCAGATGTACCACCTGGCCCGCAAGGTGGACGACCTGCAAATCGTGAGTAATCAGGACTGCTTATTTGTACCAAAACTGAAACCAATATGAAAATTACCATATTTATACTTGTTTTATTATTTTCAATAATAAATTGATTCTTTGTTCTTACTTTAGACCGTGGTACAAGAGCAGGGTGGAGGGTTCGGCAGACGCTGAAGATGAAGTTCCTCAACCAACTCCAGCACCTCTCAGCGGATCACCTTGCCAATGAGGCTTTGCGGTCCAGGCGCCACAGATGGCATAAAAATTCAGGCCGTCGGGGTGGTCAAGATGGCCCAAGAGGCCAAGGTAATCCGGGTAATCTAGGTGGTCCAGGCGGTCAAGGCCCCTTGGGTGGCGAAGGTGGTCAAAACTAAAATAAAAACAAAAATAAACAAAATTACAATCTGTCTATAAACAATTTATTTAAAATTTCCAACTTTATAGTATAGTTGACAATCAATTTTCCTCACCTCATACAGCGATTGCTGGCATATCTCACTGCATACAGCGACACAGCAATTACTGGTATACCTCACTGCATATAACAATACAGTAATTGCTAGTACACCTCAGTGCAAACAGCAATACAGCGATTGCTAGATATATATCTCATTGCATCCAGTAACTGAAAAAAATGATATATACCAGCATAAATTTAGAAAGTATTAACAGTCAATGAAAGATTTAATTTGTGGTCCGTGAATCATTTCAGTATATTAATGTTTTTCTTTGAGCATCATTCAGTTCGAAACACAACAGAAAACATCCATCATGTTCCTTAAAGTTTTTGATTTTTTTAAATTTTCAACCTTCAGCTTTTTTTTTCAACGCATGAAGTGAAAAATAATTCTATGGGTTGAAGTTGATGAAATCTCGTCGTTCCCTATCGTTCCTCTGCTTTTTTAGTCTTCTGCTTAACTAACGAAAACGAATAAACAATATATGTAAAAGAACGAAATCACAAAAGTAATATATTTAGTTTGTAAATTTGAATGAAAAAATTATATTCAATATTGAAATTTTGATTTTGAACTGTTCTTGGATCAATCGCTGTTAGAGAAATTATTCCGCGATCAATTATTCTCAAATTAGTTTTTGGTTAAGAAATGAGGAATCGTCGGTGTTTAATTTTTTATAACAATGCTCTAATGTGGAGTGTTGTTTATGTGATTGCTAAAACTTTTGGTTTCTTATTGCTGATCTCTGCTCTTGCCAAATTTTTAATGATTGGATCGATTATTCTAGTTTCGTCAAAGTGGTAGCTTTTAAAACTCGGTACCGATTTTCCTTTTCATTCTCCATCGAAGCATGCTGACTCATTTCGTTATGCATATCCATAATGTCATAATTCTCATGAAGCATGAAGATAGATGGTAATTGGGTGACCATAGAATTTGCGAATTGAATGGGTTTTCCAATTTGTGAAGTAATTTTGTGTATCAATTTTTCCAGCAAATCAAGTTTTCACAACTTTAAATCCATGCTTCTAGATTTAACGTGTTGACAATCATCAATTTCAGTTGAAAAAAGAAGGAGATATTCGGGTATAAGTGATATCAATGTACGAGAATAAATATTTGCGCTTACGTGGTCTTGCGTTAGCGCGAAGAATTTCATCACTTCCACCACTATAAACTTGGCAGTAGAATTTCAGCTTTGATCATTTTTTATTCAATATATCTTTTTATTCAAGATGTGATTTAATTGCCTATAAGAAATCTTCTTGAATCTAAATTTTCCTTCAAGTTACTGCTCCAGTACATACATTTTATTAAAATTTTGTCGAACTTGAGAATTAATTGAATTTAAAAAAAGGGTGTGGAAAGAACGCTGTGTTGTCTAAGCATTTTATCAAAATGCAATCCTGGAGCAGCAGAGAAACGTCAGAAACGAATTCTCACCTCCTAATTTGGGATTCTATTTATGACTTATTACATTTTTTTATCATTTTTATTACATACCATATTGCTACACAGATAGCAATGCGCGATCGAACTCCCTTGGTTTGCTGCATCAGAAACGAATTTCGTTTTCGAAATAATGGATTGGTTGAGAGCCACAGCTCTCGAGTTGATCATCGACGTAAATCCTCGTTGCGACATTGTTGTTTCCCTACTTAACTGTACGCTTATTTTTATCTTGATATGACAAACGAGTTTCTAATTTTCCAATCGTCTACAAACGAAAACATAATCGAAGCAAATTTAAAAATTCAATTTCGAGGTACACAATTATTTTCGTGGGAGATTTACCATCGATCGGTAATGAGTGGTCAGTAAATGTTGAAACGTAGCAAGGATTCCCTATTTTCACTCTATCACGTATTTTGTCTAAACAAAAAAGACCCTCAGACGCGGGAGTCAGGGGTTTCTCCTGAAAAAAATCATTACACAGTTGAACGATAGCCTCGTTGTAACGCGCTTGACCGTGGAATCCATAGTTTCAGGTTCGAGACCTGTCAGCATTACATTTTTTTTTTATAAATGATTACAAATATTACGTTAAAAATAAAAGCCAAAAAGCCAGCAATATTAGCGTATACTAGAGTACGGCGGACTCACGTAACGCAGGCTTTTAATACTTGGCGTCGAGCCGTTGCTGCGTCTCTCTTGATTATTTTTTCCTAATTTTTATCGATTACTTCCTAGCATTTTATTCCGAAAAATAAGGCTTTCTTTATGCGACCCGTGACCAATGGAAATTGAAACGGGTATGAATAAGGTTCATTATGTTTTACGGTTGCATCATTATCAAGTAAATATATAATAACTTGAATCATTTTGCGTAAAAGAATCGTTCAATGTCATGCAATTTTACGCACTTTGCATAAAATGATGAATCAATAACTAATGAGTTTTTTTATAATAAAACTAATTCCTTAAAAAAGATACTCCCTTTGTCCTTGAAATTATACTTAACTCCTTGGAAAAGAAACTCCCCTTATCCTTGGAATCGAAAAAACGATCTTCGATCTATCCTGTCAACCCCCAAATCCTCAAATGGTTACTTCCAGATTCCCGAGGAATTGGAACGAGATATCGCGTCGCGTAACATTCAATTTCAGGATCGTTTTTTCATGGAATTTGAAGTAAAAAAACGTTGCTCTGGCTTATCTCTCGGGCAGTAAGGATTTTTTTTCTATAATCGTAGTTTCTTTTGCCTTTATGGAAGTAAAAAGCATGAGAGTATCTCGATGGTTAGCCGGGTATGAATTTCGGCTTGTGACATCCAATTTCACGATTAAAACTCGTTTTTTCACGAAATTGGAAGTGAAAAAACATTGCCTTGGTTTTTCTCGAGGGCAATAGAGATTTTTTCCTACAGCTATAGTAGCTCATTTTTCTCATTCAAATTACATTTCATTTAATTCTGAATTTCTCTTTATTTTCAGAGAAATTTGAATTTGAATCATTATCCTCGAAAACAAAAGTAACAACAAAGTAAAGTAGAATACGAAATACGGATCGTGAGTTGCTTAATGCATAACAAATAATTGACAACAGATAATAGATAATATAACAAAGACGCTTGAGCGCCTTTGAGAAATGAAAAAATCTCTGAATGCGAACCAATATTATTCGTTTGGAGTAAATATATGTTAGTGTTTTAAGGCTAATTCGAGTAGGCAAGTATTTTTCCTTCACAAAAATCTCAACAGGTAAGGTAAATGTTAATTGAGCTTATAATTATAGATTGAATTGAGAACAATCACGAGTATGCGGAATAAAAAAAATTTTCATTTTATTGATACCACAAAAAAGCAGGCATTATAATATTTCGATACCATTTCTTTACACTACTTATTTGAAAAATCGAATGTTTTCATTGCATCTTCCAGAAATTCAGTACATCAAGGTAATATGGGTAAAAAAAACAACAGTTTTGTATCGTTTTCAATGGATCGGATGAGTAAATTAAAATAGTTTTCTATAATCCCACCTATATTCGACGCATTTTGTTTTCCAAATCACGGTCGCAATAAACGTGAAAAAGTTCGGTTTGAATGTAGTTGAAAAATCACTTGCAGTTGAACAAAAAATCTGATAAATATAGAAAAATGTTGAAAAATCGATTCGTCATTCCGAACACTTGCCCTCCTCGAGCAAAGTTTTTTCACTTTGTTGAAAGTTATGAGCGTTTTACTCATTTTCGATTGGTCGATTATTCTTCTCTTTTTTCTTCTTTATTTTTTCTTCTTCTGCCTTTCTTACTGACTACGGCTGCGAATTATTCGATCCACGGCTTAGTATTAATCATCTGAAACATTGGAGGCCATAAAAAACATGTATTGAAATAAAAAAATATAAAATATATCCATCACATTCCTCAAAAACCAACTAATCGAGCTATTTTTTAATAGTGTGAATCCGCCATTGGAAGTACAAATTATCTATTGATCGAAAGAATTTATCGTTTAGTTATTTTAATGTTCACATGTCGAATATTCATGACCTATTCACTATTTCATCAGGTCATCCTCATGATTATACGTTTAATGTTCTCGATAACTGAGTAAACGTGGGAAATTGATGAAATATAGATTAATCGATTTTTTTTTAATCTCTTCGTTTTCGATATAGAAAGATTAATCATTCCCTGGAAAAGAAATGTGACCACCCAAATAAACTGATTCGTTTAAACTTTCTTCTTTCCGGTTTCACTAGAGCAAATGCTCGAGGTTTCGTTGTTTACCTCAGGAGAATACAAGGAATGGCATTTCTTTATTTCCCTTGTGGTGAGAGAGTGTAGCCACGAAGGTAAAGAGGCATTGACCTTAGTGTGTTTCTTAGTTTATGGATGTGGAAGAGGAAGACAGGAAACACTAAAAAGATTGATCGATGACAATGATGAATTCGATTTTTTTTTGTTTCAACGAACCTTTTAGAAAAATGTGAGTCCAACTGATGTCGATTGTTCGTCAATTTTTAACATCAGCTATGAACATTCGGGCGGGTCGATGCAAATTTACAGGTTCGGTCATAGGGTTCGTAGGATTTCCAACGCTGTCTACTACCAGCCTAAATGGTGCCGAAATTTCAGTACCGATCACGTCACTCTTCACCAAAGTTCGCGCTGCTCCTTTGAAAAAAAAACGCAAGTTCTATCATTTCTTTCTTCGTATATCTGAAAAATAAATTATTATTACTATGATTTGTTTTAATAAAATCAATTTTAATTCCTAAGTTAGAGTACCTCTCGAAATCATCTTTTGATTTTCATAATTATTAAAGACTAAAATTCAACAAATAAAAGAAAATCTTGAAATGAACGTACCTTCAAGAATAAAACAGTGTGTACTGACTTTTTCCGTGACGTAGGCTGAATCACTACTAACACCGTAATCAATTGTTAGTACACCCATAGGTTCTCTATCGACCCCGAAAACTCTAATCGTAGGATCGAACAACTGATCAGTTTTATCGGAGCTTCGATCTAAATGAAGTTTTTCTAAATCTGTAATATAATTCGAGGAATAAAATATTTGATAATTCACTATCATAATTGAGGTATTCATGAAACCTGATAATGGTTCTCAAATATTGAAGGAATTTGTTAATTGACATTTGATATCTAATTGAGATATGAATGGAACCAGATAAAGTTTCTCTATAAAATCATTGATGGAATAAAACATTTGTTGATATTCACTATTCTAGCTTAATTGAGCTATTGAAAGAATATGATATTTGATAATTTTGATTTTGAGCTGCTGAAAGAATAAAACATTTGATATTTTTGATATTCACTATCTTAATTGAGATTTCCAAAAAATTTTCTTGCGCAGCAGTGCAGTTGTTTCCTTTGTGCTGTAACAACGATTTTCCCGTGAAGGTACGATCGAGTCCCTTCTCGGCTCATCCGCTTCTTCCCGTGCGACTCTCCGGCTTCGAGAACGAACTGGGCGCCAGGTACAAAGTACCGTCGAATTAATCGACTTGATTTTTGTTAATTCTCGGGATGTTATCACAGCGCAAAATTATCGATTAGAGTGCACGAGGGAAACGAATGACCGAGGACGGTCCGACTACTCAGCTCATCTGAGATACAAAAGGTAGAGGGGAGGGATCCTTGGGGGAAAATAGCAATTCGCAATGCAAACCAAAAAAATGTAGCCGACACAAAACAGAAGATTCAGAGAACGTTTCACAATTTATTCAAAAGTTCGTCCATTAAACAGAATTACCGAAAAAGATAAACGAGCGCGATAGGTGATTCTATACAAGAAGAAAGTATGAAAGGAAATTAAATTTATTAGTCGCTAATTCGCAGGGCCGATACGGATCGAACGGTGCCACGGTATTCCGGGCGCGACTTGCCCGAATTCGTCAGGTAACCACGGTAATAAGTAGCTGTGTCGCGAGATCGCGGGTGTCGTAGGTAATCGACGACCGATGAACTGGCATTGCAGGTAAAAGGTAATCAGCGATCTGACGAGCAGATGCCTTAGGTAAAAGGTACTAGGTAACCAACGCCAGAACAAACGGGGTCTTAGGTAAAAGGTAACAGGTAATCGACACCAGGTAATTCCCTGACCGAAGTCTCACTCGTGAGAGACTCGGAGTTACGCGGCGAAAGGTAAACAAAGGTAATATAAACGAATTTCGCTTAGGCGCCAGGTAACATCGAGATTCCGAACGATAGGTAAAACAATACGAGCGTAGTGATAGTAGAAATTAAATTATTGAACTGAGGGAGGTAACATCGAAGTAATATTTGACCGAATAACACAAGTAATTAAAGAATGAGACCTGATTATAGTGCGCAATCAGGTAACAGAAAATGAGGTAAGCGTCACACGAAATAGCGAAAGAAAAATAAAGACTAAAGTAAAAGGAACGGCTGAAAAATACGCAATACAAAAGATAGAAGAGAATGCCGTATCAAGAGACGCGGTAGCGGCTCGACGCCAAGTATTAAAAGGAAAAACTGCAGCGCAAAAGAAAAGCCAGCGCGAGCCCTGCCGCTACTCTTATATACGCGAATATGCCGGTTTTATGACGTCACAGAATTTTCAAATGGTTCTCACAAATATACCATTTCATAAAAGAACTTGAAAATTTGTGACGATTTTTTTTCGATTTTTCTCTTTCCATTGGTCTTTGTTGCAAGTAAATCCGTCCAGTAGATCCTGAGATATGTAACGTTAGTGATTTAAAATCCATCATTTCGGGATTTTCATTTTCTTAGAGACAGAGGGGCGTAAGTTACGCTTGTTTACATTTGGACTTACGTCCTTTGCACGATTTCTTACTTTTGTCACACTCTACGTCACGCACTGCGCTGAACGCGGCTACCCCCTCTCCTTCTGCGTCGCCGAGCGAGAGAGACAGAGAATGGGCGCACAGCGGGGGCAATACCAGCTCCTGGTTTGCGCATAAAATATGTATATAATTATATAATATATATTTTATTTATTAATATTAATTAATAATAAAATATTATTATAATAAATATTTTATTATAATTAATATATAATATAATATATATATTATATTATACAATATATAATATAAAATGATAATAATATAATAAAATGAAAAAATTGAATAATACGAATAACATTAAATAATAAATAATAAAAATAAAAAAAATATAAAATTCTGGTCGACGCCGCTGGATTTTTCGAGGATGTCTAGGGCGATAGATCCCGGGTTTTGGAGGACTAGGTTTAGGTACATTCTATCGCGAATTTCGATTTCTAGGTGGACGACCCCATAGTTTTTTATGTCCAGATATATTCCTCCATGGTTTTCGCGATCGAGGTTGACAGCTCCACAGGTTTCGATGTCCAGGTATGTTTCTCCATGGTTTTCGTGGTCTCGGATAATTCCTCCATGGTTTTCAATGTCTAGGCATGTTTCTTCATGGTTTTCGTGGTCTAGGATAATTCCTCCATGGGTTTTGATGTCTAGGTATATTCCTTCATGGTTTTCGATGTCTGGATATGTTCCTACAAGGTTTTCGTGGTCCAGGCATATTCCTCCATGTTTTTCGTCGTCCAGGTATATTCCTCCATGGTTTTCAATGTTTAGGCATGTTTCATCATGGTTTTCGTGGTTCAGGTATATTCCTCCATGGTTTTCGATGGCTGGATTTGTTTCTCCATGGTTTTCGTGGTCTGGGTATGTTTCTTCATGATTTTCGCAGTCGAGGTCGACGGCTCCACAGTTTTCGATGTTCAGGTATGTTTCTCTCGGGTTTTCGTGGTCGAGGATAATTCCTCCATGGGTTTTGATGTCTAGGTATATTCCTCCATGGTTTTCAATGTCTAGGCATGTTTTATCATGGTTTTCGGGGTCGAGGTCGACGGCTCCACAGTTTTCGATGCCCAAGTATGCTTCTCCATGGTTTTCGTGGTCTAGGATAATTCCTCCATGGGTTTTGATGTCTAGGTATATTCCTTCATGGTTTTCGATGTCTGGATATGTTCCTACATGGTTTTCGTGGTCCAGGTATATTTCTCCATGGTTTTCAATGTATGGATATGTTTCTTCATGGTTTTCGTGGTCTGGGTATGTTTCTTCATGGTTTTCGCAGTTGAGGTCGACGGCTCCACAGTTTTCGATGTTCAGGTATGTTTCTCTCGGGTTTTCGTGGTCGAGGATAATTCCTCCATGGGTTTCGATGTCTAGGTATATTCCTCCATGGTTTTCAATGTCTAGGCATGTTTCTTCATGGTTTTCGTGGTCTAGGATAATTCTTCCATGGGTTTTGATGTCTAAGTATATGCCTTCATGGTTTTCGATGTCTGGATATGTTCCTACGTGGTTTTCGTGGTCCAGGTATATTCCTCCATGGTTTTCGATGTATGGATATGTTTTTCTATGGTTTTCGTGGTCTACGTAGATTCTTCCATGGTTTTCGTGGTCCAGGTTGTGACGTGACATTTCTGCCCCGCCACTCGTACGGACGTTGTCGACCAGTGGACCGGGTTTACGGCCCTTTTGACGCCCCTCGACTCGTCGGGCGATGTTCGGAGTGAGACTCAGCACCACGTAGCTCTTAAGTTTAGCTTAGAATGCGCCTATATTACCGACCGAGCGTTAATTACCTTCTGTGACTACCTTTTACCTCTGAGTGCAGGGTGGAGAGAGAATTTTAGTTTGTCTGTTTTTGAATAATAATGACGTTGCGTTTTGACAGTGGAGTTCGATATTGGAACGAGTTGGTGTTGTCGCTACCACAGGGGCCTAACAATTAAAACTTGTCGGCTGTCTCTCCGGCTGTTCGAGCCGATCTCGCTCGCAGGAACCCGTCCTCCCACACCGTCTACGAGCACCGAAAAACAATCTCGACCTGCGGGCGGTTGAAATAACACGCTGGCATTGGCCATTTCATGAACGCCGCCCGTGCATTTCCCGCCGTAGCAACCCCGAGTTGCACCGCCCGCACTACCGTAGATTCGGGTGTCAAAGTCCGCGTGAACCGGCGCCTCGTCAGGTGGGATCTGGGGGAGTTTTCCGGAGGTGAGGTGCTGTTTTGCCTGGTGGTTATTTTGTGGGCCCACCACGCATCCTAGACGTCAGGAATCGTGAGGGAGGCCTCCCCTCAACCTTCCGGAGCTGCCCGCCGGATCCCCAAGAGGAAAGACACCCGGATCACGGTCATCTTGTAGGGAGGAGTGTTTCGAGTGGGCGGGAAAGGTGAGAGCAGTGGAGGAGTCAGTATTCGATCCGATCGTGCAACAAACGTAACAGCAATTACGACTCTGACGCAATCCCCGTTTGAAAATCCCGCGCGGCAGCGCGAACCCCGAGTTCGCGCTCGGGTTCGCGCCTAACGCGTGAAGCGCTGCAGTACCTGGGCCTCGTGGTGGGGATAACGCCGAATCGCGAGGACCGCTCGCACGCACCAGGGAGTCCTTCTTCGAGCATCGTTACGACGAGTCCACAACCAAGCCTTCCCAGAGTCGAGTTTCATGGTCCTGGTGCGGCGAGCGTGTTCCTCGGTAAGTCCACGTCTCTTTCTCCACCGAGTTCGTTAGATAAGTCGAGTCCTTTCCTTTTGAGTTTCGGAATATAGTTCCGGTTTTTGTAGAGTTTTTCTGTTTTGGCCGTTGTAGTCGGGCACGGGGCCGAAGTATTGAGCGAGATTGTGGCCGATACTTCCCGTGCTCATTCTTTAGTACGGCAGTTTTGCGTGGCTCGACTTGACTATCGAACTCACAGTCCATTTGGTCTTCGCGTGAATTAATTAAAGTCTTGTTCATTCAAATATTTCGAAAATATCGAGTTCAAGTTTGATGTAATGCAGTATTAAGCGCTGGAACTTTCCACGCAGTTACGTTGTTCTCTCTCTCTCTCTCCCTACACGCGCTGAGGCTCTCGCCGGCCTGTTTCGTTCGCGCCTTTGTTTTCGTTCCGTCTCTCTTGCTCGCGTGGTCGCGCGTCGTTTATACGGCCGTACTTTCTATCTTTTGTGTTGAATGTTTCTCGAGTCTTTCTTTTGCCTGAGCCCTCACGCTACGATGTCTACTGCGTGTCGTATTCTGATCACTTTCCGATATATTTTGCGAGTGGCGTTACGCCCTAAATTTCAATCCGTTTTCACATCATCTCCATATTAATTTTTCTATTACTTTATTCTCTACCCCCCTCTCGATCGACCGGGTGCCGCTACCTTTTGCCTCGAATTACCTGCGACACCGTTCGTTCTGACGTGGGTTATCTTTTGCCTATTACCTCCAGCCCCGCTTGTCGGGTTACTGGCTACCTGTTACCTGCCATGTCAGAGCATCGGTTGTTGCCTATCTACGGCACCTGTGAGATCGCGGGGCGAATCGCTAATCATTTTCACCCGGCGGATTCGCGCCCGCCGTACGCGAATTTCCCTCGTCGCGGCGCAAGACCTAACCGTTGTACGCTCGGACTCGGTAGCGACTTACTTCCCCCCCGGTTTTGTTTTATATCGCATCCACTCTATTTCTAATATATCTCTCGCTGTATTCTGATCTATTCATCGAGCTTTCGAATAAATTGTGAAACCTTTTCTGAATTACTTGATTTGTGTCGGCTATATTTTTTTTGTTGCGTTATGAATTGTTACTCTCTCCCAAGGATCCCCCCCTCTACCTTTTGTACCTCAGCTGAGCTGAGTAGCCGGACCGTCCTCGGTCACTTGTTTCCCTCGTGCTCTCTATATTCTGATTTTGCCTGACGTTACCATCGCGAGATCCGACGAAATTCAAGTCGATTCATTCGGCGGTACTTTGTACCTGGCGCCCAGTCCGTTCTCGCAGCCGGAGAGTAGCGCGAGGCGAGGTGAGTGAGCCGGGAAGGGACGAATCGTACCTCCCCGGGAAAAATTCGTTACAAATGGCGCCCAACGCGGGGCCCGAAAGTAACAATTTATTAGAGTTTCGCGAATTTTAATGTCGACTTTCGATTTCCGCTATAACCTTTTTCGTTGTGGTTTATTTTTTTTTTTAACGGCTACGCCGAGGATTCGCGTCCATTCGCGTCGAGAAATTTCGATTGATCTTGTCGTGTATCTGTAATGTTTTTCGAGCAAACGAGAGACCTCGACGTGCTTGGAGAGATTGAGAGATTTATAGAGTATTTTTCGTTCTAGCTATTGTGAGTATTTCATAGATTATTGTGCTTAGCGCACACTCCCGAGAACAGAGGCATGGTTGGTAGAAGGTGCCCGAATAACTTTGTTTTTTTTCTTTTACCTCTCGTGTGACTACGAGAGATTTTACTGTTGAAATATTCGTACACCCTGTGTCGGGCCATGATATATTGCCCGTAATAATAACTTCTCCGTTTGTTTACATTTTTTTTTCTCTCCCGCTTATCGCTTTTACTTCTGACCACTCTGTAATGCCGCTTAGACTAAGCTATATTTGCGTCTCCTGTTTCCTAACTATAAGAAATTACTTCGAATTCTTGTGCCTGTTTCGATATCTTGTGTCTTTTCCCTAATCCTTTGTGTCATCGGCGGATAGTATTGTGTGGCCGAACAGCGCAAAGTCGTTGTGTCCCGTACGATTGCCTCGCGCAAGAGGGCATAAGACCAACGGGTCGGACTCAAACCACGTTGGCAGTTAGCCCCAACGTAAACAATTCTCGCGACCGAGGGCATAAGACCACCTCTCGAACTCGCCCCGCTGAAGCGTACGAGGTTGGCCGTGAGCCCCGAACATGTAAACAGAGTCTCTATTGTTCGTACAGAAGACTCGAAATCACTCACGCGTGAGCCATCAACGTTACCGGGAAGATTATTTCGACATTCGTTCGCCTTCCGCGAAGCGCTAATCCGTTGTTTACTTCGACTCGAGCGGTTTCTCGAAAACAATTTTTTTTGGGAGTCGAGCGTTCGGCAAGTCCCCTCCTCCTACCACCCCGGAAGGGGGAGAGGGGGCGCTCGCCAGTTGACTCGTCCGGCACCGCCATTCTTCGAGTACTCGCGTTAGCGAACGGTTCATCTTTCGACTCGCCACTATCGTTAATTCGGTTACTCGTATCACCGTCAGCTTTTCGCATTATTAATTCTTATTTACGTTCGGTACCCAGTTCGCCATACCCTAGTACCAATTTCGCGGACGTGCTACGCCACGAGGCAAACATCGTTCAGTCATTCCCTGGTACTAAAACTGCGTTGAGCTCGAGTACGCGTCGGCTAGTACGGCATTATTTTTTTTGGGGTACTTCTTCCATTTTGACGAACCTGAACATTACGTGAAATTCTTTTACGTAATCAGGCGTCTTTATTTTTTTTTCTCTCTCTCCGACGAGTTCGATTCCTTACCTTTTACCTGGCGGAGTTGAATTCTTACCTATTACCTTTCGAATTTGGAGTCATTCAAATTTGAACTACCTTCGGATTCAAACTCTCGCTTACTCTCTTCGGAATCGAATTCTTTCCCAGTACCTGTCTGACTAATTCGAATCATTACCTATTACCTCCGGACTCGAGTTCTTACCTACCAAATCGGACTCGAGGCCGTGCTTGCCGGGTTCGAATTTTTCAGTCCTATCTTGGCGTTTATTCTTTTCTTTCTTTCGTTTACTCCCCGCTTCCTGATTACCTGGTGAATTTGAATTCGTACCTATTCTCTGGAATTCAAATTCCCTCCCTCTCTGACGTTTACATTTTTTTTTGTGGGTAATAATTTTGGGTCCCGTGCGCGGCGCTGCCCGAGCTCTCGTAGTTAACCATTCGGAAGTTTTTTTTTTTGGGGAACGGCCCCGGAATAATTCGGCATTCGACTCGTTCGCCGAAATTCGTCACTCGGACCGCGTGCACCCTATAACGTCTCGAACTTATACCCGGTTGGTTTCGTGCGTGCGTGGCCCCTATTTCCCGTGACTACACGCCCCGGCGGCCCCCGCGTACATTTTCTTCAGTGGTGCTACGCGTCGCGGATCGTAATATCTTTTGCCTGAATTGCCGGGATGCCGCGAGAAAACCGTAACGGCTCCCAGAAATCCGGCGAAGGCCCACCGCGTACGTCCTCCCCTCCGCCAGCGGGCGCCGAGGGTGGAGAGAATTTGACGTTCGGCACCGACCCGCGGATATCGGATATTCAATCGGTCCCCGGCCTGGCCGAGATGGACTCCGGCATGGGTCGTACCCTGCCACCCGAGGACGGATTGAGTGCATCGTACCCGTGGTCCGGCGACTCGACCAAAACCACGGAAAGCCTTAAAGGACCCATTCCATCGGCGGCGAGGGTGAATGGCGGCCAGCCCGAACCTCAATGGGGGCCGGAGCGATCCAGCCACCGGGAGATCTGGACTCGGTTGATCCACGCGGGAACCAACCTGGGCCCGGGCCCGCTAAATCACCAGCCGTGGACGGGACTACCCGCGAGTACTCCCCCCACGCATACCGGCGCACGACCACGTACCCAAACTTCGGTGGGTGCGAACCATCCGTCCGGGAGCCATCTTAGCGGCGATCCACGCTTTCGAACCGGCGAACACTCCCTCGGCGGACGAGCGCCTCCACATTATACCGCCCCCACCACCGGCGAACCAAGGTCAGTATACGAGCCACCCCCTCGGCATAATTCAGAGTACACCCATGCCCGCGCGCCCGTCTCCGCCGCTTCTGTATTACACCTAATGAAGAAGTGGAACATTTCGTTCGCGGGACGGCGAGGCGAGGACGTAGACACGTTTCTAACCCGTATCTCGGAAGGCCGCGCGCTAGTACCTGTCGGCGACGCCGAACTAATTCGTTGTATTCCCTTTTTCCTAACCGGTGTCGCCCTACAGTGGTTTCGTAACGATAGCGACCGTTGGAGCACGTGGGCGGAATTCGCGTCCGCCTGTCGCGTACGATTCGGAGACCCCGATTATCAATACGCCCTGCGAGAGGAGATCATGCGTCGAACGCAAGGTCTAGACGAACCCGTCGCCGATTTTCTCACCTGTCTCCGGGGACTGTTTAATCGCCTCCAGCCTCCCTGGAGCGAATCGGAGCAAATCCAATACGCGCACCGAAATCTAATCCCCAGACTACACATCGCTATCCACCGAGACGACGTCTTTGACTTTGATTCGTTCGAACACATCGCCGTGAGGATTGAAAAGAGCTTCGCCGTCTCTCGCACGTATCGCGCCCCACCTGCTCCAAACCAGTCCCTTTGCCCAGAATTAGCCTACCGGGGAACGAAAAACCAGTCTAACGGCCCCTCGCGAAAGCTATTCGCCGCGGTAGAGACCTGGCCGGAGGTAGAGGACGAAGACGCCCCTTCCCTCGCGGTAGAATATCGGTCGGACGATCCCGACAACACCCCGACCTCGGAGAGGGTCAACGCCGTACAGAAGACCGCGAAGAAACCTCCACAACGACGCAGGGAACCTCCTAAAGCGACCGGGTCACCGTCGCCGAAACCGAGTGCGACCGCAGAGCCCCTCCACTCGCTAAACCCGTTCCTGAACCCCCCTCCGTCCAACGAGGGAAACGCCGCGACTAACCCCCGACCGGCGAACTGTTGGAATTGTGGAAAACCAGGCCACCGTTTTAATTCGTGTGGAGAGCCCCGAGCCGTATTTTGCTATCGCTGCGGACGCCGGGGTCACAAATCGAACGAGTGTCCGTGTTCGGGAAACCGTTGAGGGCGGGTCCTCTGAAAGCGCGAAAGGTACCCGCCGTTACCGCTGAAATACCTTCTGCCTTACCGTCTTCGAGCGACGAATTACCGCGCGACATACCTTCTGCCTTACCGTCTTCGAACGACGAATTACCGCGCGAAATACCTTTTGCCTTGTCGTCCTCGAACGACGAATTACCGCGCGAAATACCTTCTGCCTTGTCGGCTTCGAACGAAGAATCACCGCGCGAATTACCTTCTGCCTCCCCGCGGTCGAATGACGAGCTACCCCGAACGCCCCTCAAACGGACGCCGTGTGACGGCGAAACCATCTGGTGCGGAACCGTCCAGACGGGGGAAAGTCCGACAGCCTTCTTTGTAACTTTCACCATCCAAGGGCATCCGATACGAGCATTATTCGATTCCGGCTCCAGCCGTACCTTTTTCGGCCCCCTCGCGATCCAGTGGGTCGACATCCTGGGAATCGCAAGAGAACGCTGCCGCCCGCGAGGCGTCGAAATGGCCGGCGGACAGAAAGCCATCGCGAGTGAAGTCGTGAGCCCCACTATTTACCTAAACGGCAGTCCCTTTCGGTTGACTGCGTACCTGTTACCTGTATTGGTATTACCTTGTATCTTGGGGTTGGACTTCATGCGCGCCGCCCATTGGGTTGTCGATTTCGCAAGCGGGAAATGGTTTAGTTGGTTCGAACCGCGTCGCGTCCACTCTTTCGAGGTCCAAATGAGCCAGGCCACGGTCAATTATCTTTGCTGCGGGCTAAGAGTCTTAACACCCGACCAGGACGCCACCTTGAAGGCGCTAGTTAATCGAGAAATACCGCGACCCCCCGAAAAACCCGGTTGCACCTCCCTGACGGAACACCACATCGACGTGGGCGGACACGCCGCGATCAAGCAACGTTATTACGCCGTCTCGCCGGCTATCGAGAAAGCCATTCACGACGCGGTCCGAGAAATGCTGGCAGACGAGATAATAGAACCATCTAGCAGCGATTGGTCCAGCCCGATCGTCATGGTCAAAAAGCCTAACGGTAAATTACGATTCTGTCTCGACTTCCGGAAAGTCAACGAGGTAACGAAGAAAGACGCGTATCCCATCCCATTAATGAACAGTATTTTAGACCGATTACGTCAAGCGAATTATATCACCACCCTCGACCTCAGTCAGGCGTATTTTCAGATCCCGTTAGCGGAGAAAAGTCGTGAGATCACCGCCTTTACGGTCCCCGGAATGGGCCTGTTCCAGTTCCGCCGTATGCCGTTCGGTCTGACCAACGCGCCCGCGACCTTTCAACGGTTGCTCGATCGGCTTATCGGTCCCGAAATGCAACCCCACGTCTACGTCTACCTCGACGACATAATAATCGTAACCGCGACGTTCGAAGAACACCTGGAATGGTTACAGCGCGTGTTGGCGAAAATCCGCAATGCCGGGCTAACCATAAACGCGGACAAGAGCGAATTTTGCCGGTCGGAGGTGAGATATCTCGGGTTCCTAGTCAACCGCGACGGGTTACAGATCGACCCCGAGAAGGTCGCGCCGGTCGTGAATTACCCCGCGCCGCACAACATCAAACAACTCCGTCGTTTTCTCGGTATGGCGTCGTGGTACCGCCGTTTCATTCCCTCGTTCGCGACTTTAGCCAACCCGCTCACCTCCTTGTTGAAAAAGACGTCAGCTTGGTCCTGGGAAGCCCCTCAACGAGAAGCGTTCAAAGAAATTCGCGCACGGTTGTCCACCTCTCCGACCCTGAGTTGCCCCGATTTCAACTTACCTTTTGTCTTACAAACCGACGCCAGTAGCGTGGGTTTAGGAGCCGTTCTAACTCAGACCGTGGACGACGTAGAACACGTGATCGCGTACGCGAGTCGCGCTCTCATAGCCGCCGAGAGGAATTACACAACCACCGAGCAGGAGTGCCTCGCCGTCATTTGGGCGGTGCGAAAATTCCGATGCTACCTGGAAGGTTACCACTTTACCGTGATAACCGACCACTCGAGCTTACGGTGGCTGCATAATCTAAAAAACCCCTCCGGGCGTCTTGGACGCTGGGCTTTGGAACTCCAGGAATATAATTATCAAATCATTCATCGGAAGGGTGCTCTGCACCATGTGCCCGATGCCCTTTCGCGCATTCCGGAAGAGACCTGTGCCGCGCTTGGCCCCCCTCTCGAGAGTAAAGATCGGTGGTACAATCGAAAATTTCGTACCGTCCGCCGAGCGCCCGATCGCTACCCAGATTGGCGTTGTCAGGATGACCGCCTGTACCACCACCGCCCCCCTCGATTTCCAGCCCTCGAAGTTGGGGACCTAGAAGCCTGGAAACTCGTGCTACCGTTCGAACGCCGACAGCAGGCTCTATTCAATTCTCACGATGTCCCGCAGGCCGGACACTTAGGCGTGGAAAAAACCTTCCACCGCCTTAGTATCCAATATTACTGGCCCAATATGTTTCGCGACGTGGCCAAGTACGTGCGGAGATGCGCGGTTTGCCAGCGGTGTAAAATTGAACAAGCCGCCCCGGTTGGCCTCCTGGGCAAACGTAACCTCGACCGACCCTGGGACATAGTTGCCGGTGATGTGATGGGACCCTTACCTCCCAGTAAAAGTGGGTTTGCTTACGTGCTCGTCCTCCAGGACCTGTTCACTAAGTGGATCGAAATCGTCCCTCTCCGCAAAGCGACCGGAAAGAAAATCGCGGAAGCCTTCGAGAACGAAATCGCGTGCCGCTGGGGCCATCCGCACGTCTTCCTCACGGATAATGGTACCGAATTTGTCAATCGCGATATCAGGGCGCTAACGGAACGTTTGGGGGTAAAACACCAGACGATCGCCCCGTACCACCCGCAATCTAACCCCGTCGAACGTGTCAACCGCGTCATAAAAACCATGATCACGTCCTACCTCGGCCCGGACCATCGTGAATGGGACTCCGATCACCACCCCAATCGCCAGCGCTTCAAACGCACCGGGGCCAGCCCCCCGCCCGACCTCCACCGACACCGAGGAGAATGACGCCCCGGGGTCACGCTTCGGCCAGTGCTATAATTGTGGCAGTACCTCCCACCGCCGCCAAGCGTGTAACCAGCGACCCCGAGTGTTTTGTTACAAGTGCGGGAAACTCAACGTCACCGTGCGGACCTGCCCGTCACACGGCGCGCTATACGCCGAAGAGTGTCGACGTCGAAGGGGGCAGCGTCAACCACCCGTCCCGCCTCCCTAAGAATCTCCCCACCTCCCCCGGTGATTCGGAGTGCTAAGCTTATTACCTGTTATCTATAAGTACCCGCCGCAACGGCCGATTTTGTTTTAGTTTGCAAGTTTGGGGTGTCCTACGTTTTCCGGGCCGAGGGCGGAAGCACCGTACCTGCGTTCATCCACTAACGTCATTTTTTTTTGTTTTTTTGTTCTATTATTTACGTTTTGTCCGAAGGGTCAGCCACGCCGGAGAAGGGCGGGTCCGTTAATGAGGGGCCCCACTTTGATTTCTTTTGCCTGTTCTCCCTCCCGAGCCATCACGGGTCCGCGGCCTGACCCGGGCGACCTATTGTAAGCTGGCCATGAGGCCAAAGATTCCTGTTAGTTTGTATCTCCGATAAACGTGATTAAAATTGTGCCTTTTGAAGACTCAGCTGTGTGTCTGTGTGTAACCCCTACCCCGCCCTGCCCCGTCTCAAGGAGCCGTCCGCTATCGTTCCGGGCGAAGCGAATCTCGAATTCGTTGAGCCCGGACGTCGTTAACTTTCGCATCCTTCTTCAGAGCTCAGCCTGTCGGCTATAGTCTCGTTGTCGTTTTGAGTTTCTTTTATGTCGTTTCTGGACCAAATTGTGATGGAGATGGAGCACGCTTACGGCGTGGTGGACTGGTGAAATCTGGGCTCCGAGAAGGGCGAGCCGAGGAACTAGCTCTGTTGCAGATTCGTCACACCAGACCAATTCGGGAGCAGGAAGACACGTTCGTGCGAGTGGGCCACCAGACGAGTCACCCGAGGGAAGGACGACATCGCCAACCACCCATCGCCGACATCGCCGAGCGTCGCTCAGCACCAAGCCAAACAAATTCTGGGGTGGGGGTTTGTGACGTGACATTTCTGCCCCGCCACTCGTACGGACGTTGTCGACCAGTGGACCGGGTTTACGGCCCTTTTGACGCCCCTCGACTCGTCGGGCGATGTTCGGAGTGAGACTCAGCACCACGTAGCTCTTAAGTTTAGCTTAGAATGCGCCTATATTACCGACCGAGCGTTAATTACCTTCTGTGACTACCTTTTACCTCTGAGTGCAGGGTGGAGAGAGAATTTTAGTTTGTCTGTTTTTGAATAATAATGACGTTGCGTTTTGACAGTGGAGTTCGATATTGGAACGAGTTGGTGTTGTCGCTACCACAGGGGCCTAACAATTAAAACTTGTCGGCTGTCTCTCCGGCTGTTCGAGCCGATCTCGCTCGCAGGAACCCGTCCTCCCACACCGTCTACGAGCACCGAAAAACAATCTCGACCTGCGGGCGGTTGAAATAACACGCTGGCATTGGCCATTTCATGAACGCCGCCCGTGCATTTCCCGCCGTAGCAACCCCGAGTTGCACCGCCCGCACTACCGTAGATTCGGGTGTCAAAGTCCGCGTGAACCGGCGCCTCGTCAGGTGGGATCTGGGGGAGTTTTCCGGAGGTGAGGTGCTGTTTTGCCTGGTGGTTATTTTGTGGGCCCACCACGCATCCTAGACGTCAGGAATCGTGAGGGAGGCCTCCCCTCAACCTTCCGGAGCTGCCCGCCGGATCCCCAAGAGGAAAGACACCCGGATCACGGTCATCTTGTAGGGAGGAGTGTTTCGAGTGGGCGGGAAAGGTGAGAGCAGTGGAGGAGTCAGTATTCGATCCGATCGTGCAACAAACGTAACAGCAATTACGACTCTGACGCAATCCCCGTTTGAAAATCCCGCGCGGCAGCGCGAACCCCGAGTTCGCGCTCGGGTTCGCGCCTAACGCGTGAAGCGCTGCAGTACCTGGGCCTCGTGGTGGGGATAACGCCGAATCGCGAGGACCGCTCGCACGCACCAGGGAGTCCTTCTTCGAGCATCGTTACGACGAGTCCACAACCAAGCCTTCCCAGAGTCGAGTTTCATGGTCCTGGTGCGGCGAGCGTGTTCCTCGGTAAGTCCACGTCTCTTTCTCCACCGAGTTCGTTAGATAAGTCGAGTCCTTTCCTTTTGAGTTTCGGAATATAGTTCCGGTTTTTGTAGAGTTTTTCTGTTTTGGCCGTTGTAGTCGGGCACGGGGCCGAAGTATTGAGCGAGATTGTGGCCGATACTTCCCGTGCTCATTCTTTAGTACGGCAGTTTTGCGTGGCTCGACTTGACTATCGAACTCACAGTCCATTTGGTCTTCGCGTGAATTAATTAAAGTCTTGTTCATTCAAATATTTCGAAAATATCGAGTTCAAGTTTGATGTAATGCAGTATTAAGCGCTGGAACTTTCCACGCAGTTACGTTGTTCTCTCTCTCTCTCTCCCTACACGCGCTGAGGCTCTCGCCGGCCTGTTTCGTTCGCGCCTTTGTTTTCGTTCCGTCTCTCTTGCTCGCGTGGTCGCGCGTCGTTTATACGGCCGTACTTTCTATCTTTTGTGTTGAATGTTTCTCGAGTCTTTCTTTTGCCTGAGCCCTCACGCTACGATGTCTACTGCGTGTCGTATTCTGATCACTTTCCGATATATTTTGCGAGTGGCGTTACGCCCTAAATTTCAATCCGTTTTCACATCATCTCCATATTAATTTTTCTATTACTTTATTCTCTACCCCCCTCTCGATCGACCGGGTGCCGCTACCTTTTGCCTCGAATTACCTGCGACACCGTTCGTTCTGACGTGGGTTATCTTTTGCCTATTACCTCCAGCCCCGCTTGTCGGGTTACTGGCTACCTGTTACCTGCCATGTCAGAGCATCGGTTGTTGCCTATCTACGGCACCTGTGAGATCGCGGGGCGAATCGCTAATCATTTTCACCCGGCGGATTCGCGCCCGCCGTACGCGAATTTCCCTCGTCGCGGCGCAAGACCTAACCGTTGTACGCTCGGACTCGGTAGCGACTTACTTCCCCCCCGGTTTTGTTTTATATCGCATCCACTCTATTTCTAATATATCTCTCGCTGTATTCTGATCTATTCATCGAGCTTTCGAATAAATTGTGAAACCTTTTCTGAATTACTTGATTTGTGTCGGCTATATTTTTTTTGTTGCGTTATGAATTGTTACTCTCTCCCAAGGATCCCCCCCTCTACCTTTTGTACCTCAGCTGAGCTGAGTAGCCGGACCGTCCTCGGTCACTTGTTTCCCTCGTGCTCTCTATATTCTGATTTTGCCTGACGTTACCATCGCGAGATCCGACGAAATTCAAGTCGATTCATTCGGCGGTACTTTGTACCTGGCGCCCAGTCCGTTCTCGCAGCCGGAGAGTAGCGCGAGGCGAGGTGAGTGAGCCGGGAAGGGACGAATCGTACCTCCCCGGGAAAAATTCGTTACAAGGTATATTCCTCCATGTTTTTCGTCGTCCAGGTATATTCCTCCATGGTTTTCAATGTCTAGGCATGTTTCATCATGGTTTTCGTGGTTCAGGTATATTCCTCCATGTTTTTCGATGTCTGGGTATGTTTCTCCATGGTTTTCGTGGTCTAAATTGATGGTTCCACAGTTTTCGATGGCTAGGTCTGAGTTTCCATAGTTTTTGTTTTCTAGATATATTTCTTCATCATTTCCGTGATCTAGGTCGATGACTCCATACTTTTCGATGTCTAGGTATGTGTCTATATATTTTTCATTGTCTAGGTATATTCCTCCATGGTTTTGGATGTCCAGGTATATTTCTTCATAGTTTTAAATGTCTACGTATGTTCCTTCATGGTTTTCGTGGTCCAGGTATATTCCGTCATGGCTTTTGATGCTAGGTCAACAATTCCATAGTTTTCGATGTTTGGTTATGGTTCTCCATGGTTTTCATGGTCTAGGTCGACGGTTCCATTGTTTTCGATGTCTACATCGACAGCTCCATGGTTTTCGATGGCTAGGTATATTTCTCCATGGCTTTCGTCGCCTTGGTATGTTTCTTCATGCTTTTCGAGGTCTAGATCAACGGCTCCGTAGTTTTCAATGTCCAGGTATGTTTTCCCATTGTTTTCGTGGACTAGGTTGACGACTTCATAGTTTTCACTATCCCGGTCGATAGCTCCATAGTTTCCGATGTTAAGGTGAATTTGTCAATGGTTCCCGATATGAAAGTCAATGGCTCCATAGTTTCCGATAGTGTGGTGAGTTTTTCTAAGCTTTTCGATATCTAGGTCGTCGGCTCTATAGTTTACGATGTCTAGTTTGGCGACTATAGGGTTTTCGATGTCTAGGTGGATGCCTTCGTATTTTTCAATATATATTCGCCAATTTTATATTTCCCGATATTTAGGTAAACGGTGCAATGGTTTACGATATATTTCCTCATAGTTATCGATATCTAGATCTGCGATTTAATAGTTTGCATTGACGAGGCAGGTTCAGACGTTACAGAAGACCATTAAAAAAATATCACTGGACACCAATAACCATAAAGCTGTGGTCTTAGACATTGAATACCATGGAAACATCTCCTTGGACATTGCAAACCATTGACAGTATCCATGTCAACATGGAATCCATGAATGAAAAGAAGATAGTTTCAAAAATCATTTTTCCAAGTAAACAAGTGGAACTTTTCAAAAAAAGGAATAGGAAATGAAAATATCATCCCATTGCATAGGAATTTCCCAATCTTTCATTGGAAAATTCGATTTGCTGAATGGATAATCAAAATCGTCACCATTATTGCTTGTAAAAGGTTTCAACTCACATGAACATAACCGCACAGTTTTCGTCCGTCTATATAGAAAAATTGGCTGTGTCGATTGCTTTTGGCACATAGAGAAAAGCACTCAACTTGAAACAAATCGTTTTAAAAATTTTCGTCGAAGACGATGAATGTATTTTTTTTCTTAAGTAAATATTGTCACGCCTCTAAAAAATAAGCTAAATTAGAAAAAAAAATAATTGACAAAGTATAAAAAGAACGCCAATTATTAAAAGGTCGCGACCGTAGTTTCCAATAATTTTCTATATTTGTATTATCAATAAAAAACTTCAAAATAGAAAAAAAAATGAGATCGTTTTCTGAAGTTGACAAATATAGTGAATGAAAGACGATTCCTATATAGTTGTCACGTCTCGCAAAAAGAAGTGAAATCAGTAAATATTAAAACTTCAAAAAGTAAAAAAGGCACGCCAAGTATTAAAAGGTCGTGACCGTCGTTTTAAATGATTTTCTATATTCGCATTGTCAATAAATAAATTTTAAAAAATGTTTAACTGTGAAAAAATATGAGATCTATTGTAACATATACAGTGAATGAATTACGTTTCCTGTAGGAATTCTGAATTTTGGAAATAAAAAAAAATGAGATCATTTTCTAACGTAGCCAAGTACAGTGAATGAATTAAGGTTCTTGTGGAATTCATTCGTGTACACTTTTAGCCCTAATCCCTCACTTATTCATAAAAATTTTCCAGCAAACGTCACAGAGCAACAAAGGTTTCTCGAATGATTCTGCAATTATTAAGAGATTATCATCTGTTTTTATGCTAGCACGGGTTATAAACTTAAAACAGTTTACGCGTACAAGTGCATGCATTGTATCTATACGATGAACTGCACAAATTCATTTTCAACATTACACACAAGCTTGGCGTGCATGGTTTTCAATCGGAAGCTCGGCGAAGGAATGCCTCATCCGTCCATATATTTGAAGAAAACTTGATGATCCTCTCATGTAATTGTTTTTTAATTTGCCATCCCTTTTCCATCCAACTATTTTATTGAGTAGTTCGACGTAAGATCTCGCGCTGTGTACACAAAGAAAAATATCTATTCTTGACCAGTTTGACTGATAAATTCATTACTCCAAAAGTTTCGTATTCAACGCGTTTTCTTTTCTCAAATCAATGTTTACACAGCTTACTTCTTTGTTCATCCATTTCAATACTTGTGTAATTCATCCAATCATCTGCCCATTTGGTAAAAAAAAGAGTGTACGGACAAACGAGTGAAAGTGACGCGTCGATAAATTAAAATATGGGCATGAAAGAATGGCCGTATCTATCCGTACAAGATAAAGGCACATCCATGAAAAAAACTTTAAAACAAAATTTTTATAAAAAATGGGCAAAAAAATTATTTTATAAAAAAAATACAGAACAATTCGAAAAAAATTTCACAAATCTTGAAAAAGCATTATCTTTAAAAAAAACTAAACTGTATCTCTTTTTTAAAGTGTTAAAAGAATCAAATAACAAGTAAAAAATAAAAACCGAAAAATCGCGCTTGAAATCATTTTGGAAACCGATGCCTCATTCTTCTTATTTGATTCGAAGGGCTAAATCAACTAAAAAAAATTCCATCTAATTTACGTGCAGCATTAAAATTTATTATATCAATTCGAGGCCAAGTATTTTCTAATAAATTGAAAAAAGTTACCATTTGAGTTACGTGCAGCACTAAAATTTATGATATCAATCGAAGGACAAGTAATTTATGAGTAACTCCAAATTTCAACATTATGGAACTGTTTTAAGAAGCTTTTAAATCCAAAAAAATCACATGCAAGCTAGTCATTTCTTACTCTATGATGGCAGAGACAATCGATTTTTTTCAGACTTTCAGGAGCTACTGATATTATTCACAATATTCGACGTCGATTGGATCGATAGAAATTATGTTTAAATATAAGTTAAAAGTACTTGTCCGGCCCATCACTTTTCATTTAAATCAAATAAAAATCAATCATAAAAAAACGAAACTGTACGGGAGAATCCGGTTAAAAATTTATTGAAATGCGATTTAGGTTAGTTATGCCGAATGAAATTCGTTCGCTGGAAGAAGTGAGAAGTAAACACTGCCGTCATAGCAATACAAACTGGGGAGTTATTTTGGAAGCTTCAACATATTTAATGTGCAAAATGTTTTTTATTTATCGATGCACAATAACATCTTTTGTATATTACAGGACAATTTGTTTCCATTCTTATTAAATTAGTGCAATTAAGAGAAAATTACTTGAAGATAACTCTCTAAATTCCCTCTGCATGAATATTTGTGCTCCAACAGTTCTAAAAAAGCCCTGATTTTTATTTAAATATAATAAGTTTAATGGAAAGTGATGGGCCGGACAAGTACTTTTAACTTATATTTAAACATAATTTCTATCGATCCAATCGACGTCGAATATTGTGAATAATATCAGTAGCTCCTGAAAGTCTGAAAAAAATCGATTGTCTCTGCCATCATAGAGTAAGAAATGACTAGCTTGCATGTGATTTTTTTGGATTTAAAAGCTTCTTAAAACAGTTCCATAATGTTGAAATTTGGAGTTACTCATAAATTACTTGTCCTTCGATTGATATCATAAATTTTAGTGCTGCACGTAACTCAAATGGTAACTTTTTTCAATTTATTAGAAAATACTTGGCCTCGAATTGATATAATAAATTTTAATGCTGCACGTAAATTAGATGGAATTTTTTTTAGTTGATTTAGCCCTTCGAATCAAATAAGAAGAATGAGGCATCGGTTTCCAAAATGATTTCAAGCGCGATTTTTCGGTTTTTATTTTTTACTTGTTATTTGATTCTTTTAACACTTTAAAAAAGAGATACAGTTTAGTTTTTTTTAAAGATAATGCTTTTTCAAGATTTGTGAAATTTTTTTCGAATTGTTCTGTATTTTTTTTATAAAATAATTTTTTTGCCCATTTTTTATAAAAATTTTGTTTTAAAGTTTTTTTCATGGATGGAATTATCAACAAACGAGGGACCATCAATGTACTTGTCCCAACCTTTTTTTTCCTAGGGGAAGTTTATGGTTTGATATCACGTCTTTTTTCTCAAAAGTTCCTTATTTATGTTCAGTTGACTATAGGATATTAGTTTAAATTTCTATGAATTATTTATGATTTTCGTCTTATAACGTTGGTTTTCACGAAAAAAGACCTATTTTTCGTCAAAATTGTACTGGACATATTTCGTCACAGGTCTGTCCTCGGACTTCGGCGATTTTTTCCCTTGTACTCTAATATGTTTTGTCAATTAGGAACCCAAGAGCACGGCCGCAAGTGGGTTGGAGGCCGGGATATGATTTTCGGCTTATAGCGTAGGTTTCCGCGAAAAAAGACCTATTTTTCGTAAAAATTGAACTGAAAATATTTCGTCACAGGTCTCTCCTTGGACTTTGGCGATTTTTTTCCTTGTACTCTAATATGTTTTGTCAATTAGGAACCAAAGAGTACGGTGAAAAGCAGGTTGTAGGTCGTGATATGATTTTCGGCTTATAACGTTGGTTTCCACGAAAAAAGACCTAAATTTCGTCAAATTTGAACTGGAAATATTTCGATAGAGGTTTGTTCTTGGACTTTGGTGATTTTTCTCCTTGTCTTCTAATATGTTTTGTCCATTGGAAACTCAAGAGCATGTAGCAATGCGTGTTGCGGGCTGAGATATGATTTAGGGCTTATAACGTTAGTGAATAAAAGAAACTAAAAGAGAAAAGATAGATCAAATTCAAGACACAACGAATACAACAGAATTGGCCATTTTAAATGTCGTTTTGGCATTCTGAATCTAGACATTTTCGTGTCATCCAAAACATGCCCCCGATGAAATATATTTCCAAAGTTTGCAAGTGGTCGCGGAGATCCAATTATCTACAGTTTGATAGTTGCAGAAAAAAGGCACCCGGTAACATTTATTATGTCAGAATTCAAAGAAGTAAAAAAAACTGAGCGTACTTGATTCAACAGAGCAACGGAATTCAAAGACGTTTAAGGTACCTGCATTGCTTGTGGAGGAAAACAATTTCATTTCAGGATAATTTAGAAATAAATTAGGAAATTCAGAAATTTAGCATAGAATTTGGAAAAAGGAAAATTAAGATAATTAGTAAAGCTGAAAACTTTTGTGATGAATTTTTGAAATTACATGTTACGGTTGGAGTAAAAAATTTAAATGATTGGCACACATGCTGCGACACAAAAATATCAAAGTTTGAAGGTATTCGCTCCATACTGCAGTAATACAAACTTCAATACTATTTGAAAGGAAACACTTTAAAACTTGCTGAACAAAGTTCCATTACATATTACCATAATCAAAGATAGGGGGTGATACTTAGCACATATACTTATCCACAGAAATTTCCAAATTCGCAGGTATCGGCTGCAATTCAATGTATCTGCGCAATGAGTTTGGAAGACAGCAGTTTCAAATCCATCCATAAATGAGCAACTGAAGACTTTTGTAATGAATTTTTCACTTCATATTTATGTTACGGTGGGAGTCAAAAAATAAAATGAATGGCACAGTATATAAATTTTATCGTTTGCAGATTTTTGCTGTATTTCAATGATCCAAATCTATAGTATTAGAGTGGAAAGTTGTTAGCAGTTATGATGTTACATTAAAATCACATAGCGCACATAACATTCAGAAATTCTGTAGGTTTCCATGATGTTGGCAGGTATCAAGAGACTCGGTAGAGTCTCGGGACAAGTACATTGACAGCCCTGTCGTCTGCTGGCCCGAGCTCGCCGAGTTATATTATCTCTGAATAAACCGATTCGCGGTAGTGGGGGTAAAATTTGCATGTCAATTTCGTGAATCGCGAAGCTGAGAAGACGTTTCATGAAACGAAAATTGGTTTGGACACTAATTTTCAAGGTCCCTATCGAATGAGCCTAAAATCAATACGATCAGTAACGTAATTGATGAGAAAAAACTTTGCACGGGTCGAAAATTACGCAAAGTTACCTATACCTTCAAAGGCCCCTTGGATCCTCTCTGGTTCTTCATTGGTTGTTTTCCGAAATACATTCAAAGATGCGTGTCCGTATATAACACCAACTATGGCTCTAGGGATTTCAATTGGTTGAATTTGGTGTACTAACACTAATGATTTTCTGCATAAGGACGTAATACCGAGGGTGCGTTCGGCTTGGGCGCTTACATGCTTTCAGCGTCTTCAAACCACTGCTTAAAGCGTGTAAGCGCCCAAGTCGAACGCACCCCGAGTCTCTTGAAAACGTGTTGTCAAATCAAAACAAACCGGAGTTTGACGGTTATTATTTATTCGAATTGCGATAAAATAAAAAAATTAATATAATTTAGTACATAATATAAATGGTTTAAATGAGTTTATTGGTTTAAAATGAGGTCATTACAAGTGTTGGATAGATACCGAATCTCTTGGAAACATGTGATCAAAACAAACGGGATTCGACGTTTATAAAAAAAAAATTTATTCCATAATATAAATTAGTCTGAATGAGTTAATACAAGCACTGTTATTATAATTTTAATATCAATAGTGATAGTTTCATAGGATGACACTCAGAAAATCAAGAGTGACACCCGGAATAGGTTATTGCGGATTAAGTTCACCGGTTTCAAGCATGTTAACACCGGTTTTATTAGATCGAGCGTTACTACATCCGAAAAAAACTCAACCTCAAAAGTGGACTAGCGGCATTATAATCAACATTAAACAAAGTGTACTGTGAATGCACAAAATGTCGCGAAATAAAAACCTGAGTAGTGTTTGTTATATAAATTAAGAATTTATCATCAATAAAAAAAAATAGGACGAGTGAAACATCGAATTAAAAAAATGACGTCAACGCGAACGGAGTTAACCAAACAATATTGACGACAACAGATTCAGACGTCTGAATTCGTTGTTTTCGATACGTTTCCGCAGGAAATTCGAATATATAACAAGTTCTATACTTAATGCAGTTTTTAGAAGGACAGAAGGGAAGATTTGTGGCTGTTGGAGCTTGTGAACATGTTTTTATTTGGGATTTAAGGCTTGGAGGAAAGGTACAGTTATTTTTTAATTATGAACATGTATAAATTGTGTGAATCTGGTTGATAAAGATTTCGGTTGTCAAAAAAAGCTATTCACAGTAGTAAAATAATGTACAACTCTAAAATTAATATTGATGTGAATTCAAAATCACGCTCAGGTTCTTTCCGGTTAAACCTCCGGAGGCTACCCATTTGGTTGCTTCGCTTAACAGATGACATTGGTTATGCAGCTAGATGGCACAGTCAAAACCTGTAATCTTAGATCAAGGGAAAATTTAGTGTTTTTGTTGGACACGGATCGAACATTTCAGCTCTCGCTTATGATGCATTTGGCCATGGCATTAACATGTTTCAAGATGACAGGTAAGTTTTAATAAGATAGTAAGATTAATCTTAAATCACTCCGATATTCTAACAATCCATATACTAAACAGAACAGTATTATTTAAACAGAACTTTTATTTAGTTTTTTCATTGTCCTAGCTTGAAAACAAATTACTCTTATTTTAGTAACAGTGGAAAACCACATTTATTATCGCACCGGTGATAGGCTCAAATTTATTCTTATAATACCATACACTAAAATCCACCTTTTTCGACCCAACTATGGCATCGTATCCATATGTTCAGTTTTTCAGAATTAGCAAATAAAAAATAAGAATTTTTCATTGAAATCAGATTAACCAAAAAAAACTGTATCTATATTGTTTGTATCATTTAAAAATTAGATGGAATTCAAGCCATTGTTATAAATAAGCAGTCATCCTAATATCATTTTGTTATCCAATGAATAATAATAAATTTCCTTATGCTCAAGCTGAAGAGTTTCTCTTTGACCGCCAAAAGCAACAGAGCATTAGTTCTTTTTTCGTGGAACCTGCAGTAGTGAAAAGCAATGAGGCTGCGGCATCAGAAGAACAAGCTCCAAACAAAGCAGAAAGAGCTGCATTGTCCGAGAAAGAAAATTCCCAATTGGATTGGAGATTTCAATGGAAACAGTTAGAAATGTTATTGGAGATTTCGTCCTCGAAGAGGTCCTCGTAGAAAAAGTAATTCAACATAATTTCATCAGCGACATTAAATGGCTAAAAAATATCTGGAAGCTAACACAGGTATATATTGAATTTAATCTTATTTCAGTAACAGTGGAAAACTGCATTTATTATTGTACTGTTTATAGTTTCAACTTTATTCATATTCATATAATACTATCCACCAAAATTCATCTTTTTCAACCCAATTATGGCGTCTTATCCATATTTTCAGTTCTCTTAAAATATTTTCAGAATTAGCAAAAAATAAAAAATAATTTTTCATTGAATATTTCTCAATATCAGATTAACCAAAAAAAACTGTATCTATATTGTTTGTATCATTTAAAAATTAGATGGAATTCAAGCCATTGTTATAAATAAGCAGTCATCCTAATATCATTTTGTTATCCAATGAATAATAATAAATTTCCTTACGCTCAAGCTGAAGAGTTTCTCTTAGACCGCCAAAAGCACCAGAGCATTAGTTCTTTTTTCGTGGAACCTCTATTAGTGAAAAGCAATGAGTCTGTGGAATCAAAAGAACAAGCTCCAAACAAAGCAGAAAGAGCTGCATTGTCCGAGAAAGAAAATTCCTAATTGGATTGGAGATTTCAATGGAAACAGTTAGAAATGTTATTGGAGATTTCGTCCTCGAAGAGGTCCTCGTAGAAAAAGTAATTCAACATAATTTCATCAGCGACATTAAATGGCTAAAAAATATCTGGAAGCTAACACAGGTATATATTGAATTTAATCTTATTTCAGTAACAGTGGAAAACTGCATTTATTATTGTACTGTTTATAGTTTCAACTTTATTCATATTCATATAATACTATACACCACAATTCATCTTTTTCAACCCAATTATGGCGTCTTATCCATATTTTCAGTTCTCTTAAAATATTTTCAGAATTAGCAAAAAATAAAAAATAATTTTTCATTGAATATTTCTCAATATCAGGTTAACCAAAAGAAATTGTTTCCTTATTGTTTGTGTCATTCAATGATTTAAATAAAAATTAGATGGAATTCAAGCCATAGTTATAAATAATCATTCATTCTATATAATTTTGTTATCCAATTAACAATAATGAATTTCCTTATGCTCAAGCTGAAGAGTTTCTCTTTGACCGCCATAAGCAACAGAACATTAGTTCTATTTTCGTGGAACCCGCAGTAGTGAAAAGCAATGAGTCTGTGGAATCAAAAGAACAAGCTCCAAACAAAGCAGAAAGAGCTGCATTGTCCAAGAAAGGAAATTCCCAATTGAAGGTTTGCATGGAAACTGTTAGAAATTTTCTTGGAGATTCTATCCTCGAAGAGGTCCTCGTAGAAAAAGTAATTCAACATAATTTCATCAGCGACATTGATGGCTAAAAAATATTTGGACGCTAACACAGGTATATATTGAATTTAATCTTATTTCAGTAACAGTGGAAAACTACATTTGTTATCGCACCGGTGATAGTTTCAAATTTATTCTTATTCATATTATCATACACTAAAATCCACCTTTTTCAACACAACTATGGCATCGTATCCATATGTTCAGTTTTTCAGAATTAGCAAATAAAAAATAAGGATTTTTCATTGAAATCAGATTAACCAAAAAAAACTGTATCTATATTGTTTGTATCATTTAAAAATTAGATGGAATTCAAGCCATAGTTATAATTAAGCATTCATCCTAATATAATTTTGTTATCCAATTAACAATAATGAATTTCCTTATGCTCAAGCTGAAGAGTTTCTCTTTGACCGCCATAAGCAACAGAGCATTAGTTCTATTTTCGTGGAACCTGCAGTAGTGAAAAGCAATGAGTCTGTGGAATCAAAAGAACAAGCTCCAAACAAAGCAGAAAGAGCTGCATTGTCCGAGAAAGGAAATTCCCAATTGAAGGTTTGCATGGAAACTGTTAGAAATTTTCTTGGAGATTCTATCCTCGAAGAGGTCCTCGTAGAAAAAGTAATTCAACATAATTTCATCAGCGACATTGATGGCTAAAAAATATTTGGACGCTAACACAGGTATATATTGAATTTAATCTTATTTCAGTAACAGTGAAAAACTACATTTGTTATCGCACCGGTGATAGTTTCAAATTTATTCTTATTCATATTATCATAAACTAAAATCCACCTTTTTCAACACAACTATGGCATCGTATCCATATGTTCAGTTTTTCAGAATTAGCAAATAAAAAATAAGGATTTTTCATTGAAATCAGATTAACCAAAAAAAACTGTATCTATATTGTTTGTATCATTTAAAAATTAGATGGAATTCAAGCCATAGTTATAATTAAGCATTCATCCTAATATCATTTTGTTATCTTATTAATAATAATGAATTTCCTTACGCTCAAGCTGAAGAGTTTCTCTTTGACCGCCATAAGCAACAGAACATTAGTTCTATTTTCGTGGAACCTGCAGTAGTGAAAAGCAATGAGGCTGCGGCATCAAAAGAACATGCTCCAAACAAAGTAGAAAGAGCTGCATTGTCCGAGAATGAAAATTCCCAATTGGATTGGAGATTTCAATGGAAACAGTTAGAAATGTTATGGGAGATTTCGTCCTCGAAGAGATCCTCGTAGAAAAAGTAATTCAACATTATTTCAGTAGTGAGGCTACATTGAATGACGTTTTAAACGAAATTCCTTTCTAAGTTACCACTGGTGCATACATTTTTTAAAACTTATTGTTAAGGGGATTAAATGTCATTTGTTCTTTCTATCCATAACTTTGATTTTTTTTTGTTCAGAGTCGGACCATGGTTATAAAGAATATCTGGAAGCTTTAGCAGGTATATATTGTACCCGCGTCAAATAATTCCAAGACGTACGGTTCCTTGACGGATTCAATGACGAGTTACGCAAAAACGATAAGTTCAAAAACACCATTCGTATCGAAGCGTGACGAGACTGAAAGAGTATTTGGTACATTCTCGGATTTAACGGCTCATCTCTTGCAAAAATCGGATAATTCGAATGGGCTCGTGAGGATGAGTTTGTTCAGTAAAGGATTGCCATCACTAAAAACAAATTCCGTTATTCCGAAGTGGTCACGGGGTCGAGAAAACAGAGAATTTCATCCAACACCATCAACTTTCCGACTCGCGAATTCTCTCGAACCTCTAACAATGCCGGAAACAAGCGATACACCGATCGAAGAAAACGAGAAAGAAAATTTAAGCTCGGAACTTGAAAAAATGAGTGGTGATAGGAGCCTGATTGCAAATAATTGGACGATTGATTTGACGACTGCTTTGCGATCTAGCGAATTTAAATCAAACCAAAAATTTATAAAGAACAAAGAAAAAATATCAAAAGATCGATCGGTACTCGAGAATTCCATTGCTTCAATTTCACCCACGATTGATCACCAACAATTAAACATTTACGTCGATATGAAATACAGTATCCCCGGTGAGGGATGCAAATTGAATTTGAGCTACATGCAAAACGTGAAACTCCGATATTATTACAAAATGGCTTCCCTATTTGGTCGAACGCTTTGCAAACGTTGGCAATTTCGTGAACCTTATGTTAGAAAAAAATCTATAATCAACGAGAAAATCAAACGTTTCGACTTTTCTACTCCATCCCCTGACTGCTTGGTACTCGCGCATTTGCGGAGGCGATGATGAATAACATTCTTCAACTTTTCGTAACCAGTACAATCGTTATTTCGCGCTCGTCCCCTCAACGACTTTTATTCCAAAAACTCAAACCATTTACTTTGAACTCTATTTATTTACTCTTATTAATTATAATAATTTACCGTTTGAACGCTCATTTTATTTTGATTTTTACGACTTTCGATTTACATTGGTATTTCACAACTGGCTATTGTTGTGAACAAACTTGACACAGTCGATTGGTCGAAGGAGAGATTCGACGAGATTGTTGAAAAGTTCAATTTATTTTTAAAACAAGCAGGTTTCAAAGAACTTTATTTGTCCTTTAAATTTTATTTGTACTTTCATAGACCGCTTCAAATGCCCGGAACGTCCCATTAGCGAACCTTTCCAATTTTCTGTAAATGATGTTTTCAAGGCTCCGGCTCAGGCTTCTGTGTTTCCGGATGCATTGAAACAGGCACGGTCGCTGTTGGTGATAAAGTTTTGTTGCTGTTCTATTTCTCATGAATAAAATCTCGATGAAACCTAGTCAAACATTTTTAAAATTTTTCATAGCATTTAACTAAAGCTGAGTCAATGTACAATTCTCCACTGCAATAATCATTTGATCAGTAGGTAATTGAAAAGGACCTCAAAAACTGATTTTCGAACAGTTGGCTACATTTGGATAGTCATAATGGAATTTTCACTACGCTCATTGCTACTGGAAGAGTTTTTGGAAGAATCATTGTTTCGAAATGAAACCCAGGTACGTATGAATTATAAAAGTAGTCCCTAGCATCAACAATCAGGAACTATTGTATTGCGCAGCACTTATTAATTGTGTATCGATTAACGATGTACCATATTATTAACCGTAGAAAGTTTTCATTTTCATTTCATTTCATTTTTATTCCCAAAAATTAGAATGCACCAGAGAAAGTGCACTGCAGTATGGTTCTAATAGTTCTCATAAAAAATTCTTACGGTCTATGCTATGGTGCACTTTCTCCAGTGCGGTCTGATTTTTTTATAAAAACTTATGTCAATACTGCGGTACATCTTCAATCGATACACAATTAAATACTGCGTATATAAAGTATTGCGTATAATGTTTTATGGAAACTTGATAATGTTTATATGGAAACTTGACAATAAATATTGTGGTACATCTTTAATCGATACACAATTAAGCACTGCGCAACATAATGCTTTCTGATTATTGATGTGAGGAGCAGTAAGTATTTTTTTGGTATAAGGAACTGAGGGAAGTATGGCTTGGGAAAATTTACTGGTGAATAAAAATGCGATGAAGTCTTTTGAGTTTATTTTTATTTATTTATTTAAAAAACGTTTCAAAAAATAGTCGCATTCATGAAGATTCTGAAACAAAAAAAATACAAAAACAATCAGAAAAATTGACGAACCATTTTTACATTAATCGGAGAACGATTCGATGGTTTTTTTTTTCTTACCTCGTCCATGTCGTCGACCGCCACGACTACCTCGCCAATTGCTGCGATACCGGTCGGCGACAATTTGGCCCATCCGTTCATTTAGACGGGCCAAAAAGTCAATTTTTTTCGCTTCGCGAACCCGCCAACCAGCTCTCGTTCCCCGATCTGTAATTGAAAAGTAAACAAACTGGGTAAGTATCATAGCCACTCGACACTTTGACGGTGGTTTAATCATAAAATAAATAAACATATTCGACTTCATTGTTACTTACGATATTTTTTTTTCATAACGAGCTCCTCGCCGACTTGTTGCGGTTCTGGCGGTTGCCGATCGCCATCACCGCGTGGCTCGACCTCGACAATGGGCTGGTCGGCCTGCCCACCGTTCTCGGCCTGTCCACCGTTCTCGACCTGCCCGCCTCCGGCAATCTGGTTGTCACCCATTTTCGATGATCCTCTATAACATTAAAATTGACAACGACATTAATAGATTTTATAAATAATAATTTATTTAATCGAAATTCAACAAACTTTACTTACTCTCCTGTTGCCGTCGGTTGAATAATGAGTGGGGAAATGAGGCGCAGAAATATGATCCTTTGAGATGAGGGTGTGAGTTTTCAAATTTTTTCTCACCAGGTGGCATTCAATTTTGAATGTATATATTTATTATTTAAACACACCAGCGCCGGTTTTTTCCAACGTTAATATAAGTTTAAACTCGGTTTAGCCTACTGTAAAGAATAAACTATATGAAAATATTTATAGAATCAACTATAATATGAAAAGAATTGAACTGAGTTAGAACCGTGTCGGAGAAAACGACTAAAATGAACATGAAATTAAAGTTTTTTTCGTTACAGTAATAGTTAAAAAAGTTACAGTGGCAAAAACCATTAGGATCATTATGTAACTTTAATGCAAAAGCTTGGAATTCACGTAAAATTCGCATAGAAATTGCGAACCTTATCCCAGTCTATTCGCTGGGTAGTAAGTCAAAGTGAGAAGTTTAATTCTAAAACTCGTGGTTTCATGACAAAATGCCGGCGACTATACGCCGAACGACTAAATGCCGAATGACTATACGTTGAGGGATTGTCACAAATAAGACACCCCCCCCCCCCCCCCCCCCCACACACACAAACACAATGGGCGGGTTTGGAACACTTTCGATGTGTGTACGGTATTTTGTCACATTGGCGTATAGTCGTGTGGGCATATTCGGTTTTTAGTTATTCGGCGTTTAGTCGCTCGGCGTTTTGGAATCGACGATTTGTCGTGTCATCCTAAAACTAAAGTAACAATAACGTTGAGCGAACACAGTACCAATGAAAAAAGATAAAATAGGAAATGTGTGACAGAGTGAAAGTGGGGAAACCCCGCCGCGCTGCTCTGACATTCATCAACGACTTGTTACCGACCGATGGTAACTTCATGAAATATATTCAGATTGATCAATTATACTTTCCAATTATTTTTTATTTTCATTTCAATGTTCTTTTATACAATTATAATAAAATCGATATTGCTTTTTGGAGATAAAAATAACTTGAGCGAGACCACAGAATTATAAAAAAAGCATGTGCAATAGTTACGAGAGAATTATTGAGGGTTCTCTCACACTCTTTCGCATTCTCTTTTGCTGTCTCTCGCACTTTTCTGCTTTTGTTTGCACTCTCTCACACTCTCTCGCTTTTGCAATCTTTTCCATGCATTAATATTCTTTCTTGCAAATTCATGTACACTTTGTTGCTCTTTTTCACACCCTTTCGCTCTCTCACTTTCTCTTGCAATAGGAATGGTGCAAGTAGACTACCGCGCCACTAGTGATGAAAAGTGAAAGTTTTTGGGGATCTTTTATCATTATTGTATATATATAAATCTCATACTCTCTCGCTCTCTTTCATATCTGTCTCACTTTCTCTCGCGGTATACAAAA
This sequence comes from Venturia canescens, assembly GCF_019457755.1. Lineage (NCBI taxonomy): Eukaryota > Metazoa > Arthropoda > Insecta > Hymenoptera > Ichneumonidae > Venturia > Venturia canescens. The sequence continues at coordinate 41,203 of NW_025108636.1, forward strand.
ATCATTTTATTATATATATAAAAAAAATGATCAATACCGAGTCTCTTGATGATAAACATTTTTTGTGATTTCATGGTTTAATTTTGAACAAACATTATCGAACGACGAAAACACCATCAAATCTTGGTGTTAAAAAAAAAAAGAAAATTCAAAAACAAGGATGTGCCCAGATCGAAATGAGAGCCACAAATCAAAATGGTAACTCCAGCGAGACCAAAGCATACGATCAAAAATATCTTGTTTTAAATATGTCATGAATTACCATAAAAATCTGGTTATGTGTTAAAAAGTTACGCGACTTTATTTATTCAATCCAATGTTACATGTACATTTTCGATCCGTAGCGCCCTATCGGGAAAAGTTCAAACTAATGTTATGAAGTGTCCACGAATAAATGTTTTATTTATACCATGGTTGATTTTTTTATTGCGAATACACGTGTTAACGACTCGTTCGGATTTTTCTCGTTATCGTGAATAAAAATAATTTAATTCGTTTTTCGGAATTCTTTGATTTATAAATAAGTGAGAAGTGATAAGTCATTAACCGAGTTTCTTTTAGGTGTGTATAGCTTCAATTCGTTTCGAGCTGCGTATTTGATATTGTGCATGGTATTGAAGATTCATGAGTGTAATGTTATTGTTATTTTTGCATGATTTTTTTCTAAATTGAGCGGTTTCTGCATTTTATTCGGTATGAAAAAACAACAATGATTTTTTATTATTTATCAGTTAGTGAATTGAATTTCTTGAACAATTACGTAGTATTGTTGATTCACTATCGTGAAACAATCAGTGATGAGCGATTCAAACATTTTTTCTTAATTATTGCGACTCTCATGTCATATTCGTTTGTGCATGAAGCTGAAGCACTTTTTGGAATCCATTGAGATTATTCGTTTTATATGTGGTGTTCTTTGCAGGTAATCCGACTCCATTTATACTTTTGCAGCGATAAATAAAGGAGTGGGATACTTTGTCATTCAATAAATCCCTGCATCGAATAAAGGTAATCCAAGATTCTTTCTAAATAAATGTTTCCTTTTGGATTCGCTTGTCATTGTTGAACTGTGAAATTGAAACTATTTTATATCAAGAGACTCGGTGTAAGTTTCGATATTATAAAGCTTTCACCTGTTGAATGGACAGAATATTTAAACACCTCTGTTTTTAATGGATTATTTAGGATCCCCTGTAGTTCATTTAATCAAAATATGAATTATTGTATTTGAGTTATTTGTTGAGATGAATTTCTTTAACTCTAAATACATACAAATTATTCAATTTCAACAATATTTGATTTTGTTTCATTCTACAAAATCTGAATGGAAATATATAAGTGAATTATAGCAGATGTCCATATTTCAACGTTAAAACCTCAATCAACAACAAAAATTCCAGATTTTCTCTTGTTCGTTATATTCAAATAAAAAAACCCTACTCTCAGTTGTATTCCATTTTATCATCCTTCAGTAATAAAAACTTGATGATTGATAGGATAGAAGGAATAAAGTATTCCGATCAATATATATTATTACAAAATATTTGAATGTGCATTTATTATCAATAAGTTCTGTCAACTACCATCAGTGAAGAATAGATGAGCACGTCCATGCGACAGCAACAATGGAGCATTCCTAATGCTCCATCTGCTTGCTTCCACTGCTGCGCAATGGATGTAAACTTGTGCATCATTAAGCCATCAGTAATGGAGCTGATTTTTATTTAATAAAAATCCATCGGTCAATCAAAAAAGTACATATTTGGAACTTTTCATATAAAAATAAGTTTAATTTATTTTAACACCCCCCATTGATAAACATACTGTATAGAATGGGAGCAAAAACAGTATTCTAGATTTTTGAAATCCACTGCTGTGCAATGGATGCAAACTTTTGCAACATTGAGCCCATTGGTATAATAGAGGTGATTTTTATTCAATAAAAATTTCCATCGATCATCACAAAAGCACATATTTGTTTGTTCATATCAAAATAAGTTTAATTTACATTATCACCCCTCCTCTCTCTTTGATAAACACATTGTACAGAATGAGAGCAAAAACAGTATGTGCATTCTATCAATCAATGAAGAATAGATGAGCACCTCCATGCAGCGGCAACGATGGAGTACTCCAAATACTCCATCTGCTTGCTTCCACTGCGGCGCAATGGATGTAAACTTGCGCATCATTAAGCCATCAGTAATGAAGCTGATTTTTATTTAATAAAAATCCATTGGTCAATCAAAAAAGCACATAATTGGAACTTTTCATATAAAAATAAGTTTAATTTATTTTAACACCCCCCTATGATAAACATACTGTATAGAATGGGAGCAAAAACAGTATTCTAGATTTTTGAAATCCACTGCTGTGCAATGGATGCAAACTTTTGCAACATTGAGCCCATTGGTATAATAGAGGTGATTTTTATTCAATAAAAATTTCCATCGATCATCAAAAAAGCACATATTTGTTTGTTCATATCAAAATAAGTTTAATTTACATTATCACCCCTCCTCTCTCTTTGATAAACACATTGTACAGAATGAGAGCAAAAACAGTATGTGCATTCTATCAATCAATGAAGAATAGATGAGCACCTCCATGCAGCGGCAACGATGGAGTACTCCAAATGCTCCATCTGCTTGCTTCCACTGCGGCGCAATGGATGTAAACTTGCGCATCATTAAGCCATCAGTAATGAAGCTGATTTTTATTTAATAAAAATCCATCGGTCAATCAAAAAAGCACATAATTGGAACTTTTCATATAAAAATAAGTTTAATTTATTTTAACACCCCCCTATGATAAACATACTGTATAGAATGAGAGCAAAAACAGTATTCTAGATTTTTGAAATCCACTGCTGTGCAATGGATGCAAACTTTTGCAACATTGAGCCCATTGGTACAATAGAGGTGATTTTTATTCAATAAAAATTTCCATCGATCATCAAAAAAGCACATATTTCTTTGAGACTTTTCATATCAAAATAAGTTTAATTTACATTATCACCCTCCCTCCCTCTTTGATAAACACATTGTACAGAATGAGAGCAAAAACAGTATGTGCATTCTATCAATAAATGAAGAATAGATGAGCACCTCCATGCAGAGGCAACGATGGAGTACTGCAAATGCTCCATCTGCTTGCTTCCACTGCTGTGCAATGGATGCAAACTTGTGCATCATTAAGCCATTGGTAATGGAGCTGATTTTTATTTAATAAAAATCCATCGGTCAATTCAATCACGCATTCGGCACTACGAAACTTGAGTACACGTGCACATATAATACACACAACGAGTGGATTTATTGCTTTAAATTGAGTTACTCCTTAAAATGGATTCCGTTAATTACACATCCAGGGAAACTACTGATTCTTTATCCGTATAGGTTTAAAATATTCTGTAAAATATGAACGAAATTCTATAGTGAATAATAGGAGTTGTCCATATTAAAACCGTGTTATATTCATACATAAATACCATTCCTGATTCATGATCATATTCGATATTATATCTTCGGCCATCCTTCATTATAAAATTCTTGATAAAAAAATAGGCTAGTGAAAAGATAACATTGTGATCAAAACATCACAACCACTTAGAATAATGAACAAGGATTTTCACGTAATATCCCTTTGATATGAATTGGTATTGGAATAAACGTTCTAAAAACTTTGTAATGTATATAGAGACAAGCCAAGACAACGTTTCGTCATATTCAATTTCGTGCAAAAATCAGTTTGTAACATGATAAGGTAACAATCATATCTCGACTAAAAATCGAGATTCTCCCATGATTTTTTCGTTGTTATAGGTGAAACGGATCAAAGTTGGAGGAGAAAAATCCTTACTGTCCTGGTGGCAAGCCAAGGCAACGTTTCTTCACCGTCAAATTCGTGCATAAACGAGGTTTTGACATGAAATTTGATGTTGTAAGGCGAAAATCATATCTCGACTAAAAATCGAGATTCTCTTATGATTTTTTCGTTGTTATAGGCGAAAGGGACCAAAGTTGGAGGAAAAAAATCCCCATTGCCCTGGAGACAAGCCATGGCAACGTTTCTTGATCGACAATTTCATGCAAAAACGAGGTTTTGACATGAAATTTGATGTTGTAATCATATCTCGACTAAAAATCGAGATTCTCCCATGATTTTGTCGTTGTAATAGGCGAAAGAGACCAAAGTTGAAGGAAAAAAATCCCCATTGCCCTGGAGACAAGCCAAGGCAACGTTTCATCACCGTCAAATTCGTGCACAAACGAGTTTTTAACATGAAAATTGAAGTTGTAAGGCGAAAATCATATCTCGACTAAAAATCGAGATTCTCCCATGATTTTTTCGTTGTAATAGGCGAAAGGGACCAAAGTTGGAGGAAAAAAATCCCCATTGCCCTGGAGACAAGCCAAGGCAACGTTTCATCACCGTCAAATTCGTGCAAAAACGAGTTTTTAACATGAAAATTGAAGTTGTAAGGCGAAAATCATATCTCGACTAAAAATCGAGATTCTCCCATGATTTTTTCGTTGTAATAGGCGAAAGGGACCAAAGTTGGAGGAAAAAAATCCCCATTGCCCTGGAGACAAGCCATGGCAACGTTTCTTGATCGTCAAATTCGTGCAAAAACGAGTTTTTAACATGAAATTTGAAGTTGTAAGGCGAAAATCATATCTCGACTAAAAATCGAGATTCTCCCATGATTTTTTCGTTGTAATAGGCGAAAGGGACCAAAGTTGGAGGAAAAAAATCCCCATTGCCCTGGAGACAAGCCAAGGCAACGTTTCATCACCGTCAAATTCGTGCAAACACGAGTTTTTAACATGAAAATTGAAGTTGTAAGGCGAAAATCATATCTCGACTAAAAATCGAGATTCTCCCATGATTTTTTCGTTGTAATAGGCGAAAGGGACCAAAGTTGGAGGAAAAAAATCCCCATTGCCCTGGAGACAAGCCAAGGCAACGTTTCATCACCGTCAAATTCGTACATAAACGAGGTTTTTCACATTAAATTTGATGTTGTAAGACGAAAATCATATCTCGACTAAAAATCGAGATTCTCCCATGATTTTTTCGTTGTTATAGGCGAAAGGGACCAAGAGGAGGAAAAAAATCCCCATTGCCCTGGAGACAAGCCATGGTAACGTTTCTTGATCGTTAAATTCGTGCAAAAACGAGTTTTTAACATGAAATTTGACGAGCCAAGGCGAAAATCATAATTCAGCTGGAAATCAAGATTCTCTGATGATTTTCTCGTTGTTATCGACGAATGGTTAATTTCGTCATAAAACGAGTTTTTATCATAAAATTGAATGTCTTAAGGTGAAATTCATATCTTTGCTTATTCTCCCATTGCTCCGAAAAAGTAATTGACCAAGATAATGCTCCATTTTAATTTCTGTTTGACTCCATACGGAAATAGGTAGAAATGCAATAACGACAAAAGTAGCAAAAAAGTGATAATAACTAATTTGTGGTTCAAATTCTCACATTTGCTATATTCAATCCACCACAATTGATATTCTTCGGGGAAATCTTGGATGATTCATGGTAAAAACGGCATAATTTTATTTCTACTAAATTTTCAGCGCCTGAGTCCATTCACTTAATTCTGTAAAAAATAAGACCCTTAATTTTTCGTTTACTTTATCGTGTACGACGTTATCGCAGAAGAATTTGATTTATCCCCAGATTTTTTTTTCACTTACTTTAATATTTCGTCGATAACTCCCTATATCGGAAGTGAATTAAAATCATGCGCGAGTTGAAATATCACACCAAAGTTTTACGGCTCCTCTTCAGGTCCGCGTCACAAGTAGTCAGCTAGAACTTTTCTTTGGGATATTTGGTCCAATATAAATGGAAGTTGAGATGAAAGAATGAAAACCATAAACTTCCCCTAGGAAAAAAAGGTTGGGACAAGTACATTGATGGTCCCTCGTTTGCTGATAATTCCATCTATAAAAAAAACTTTTAAAAAAAGTACAGAACAATTCGAAAAAAATTTCACAAATCTTGAAAAACATTATCTTTAAAAAAAAAATAATCTGTATCTATTTTTTTAAGTATCAAAGTATCAAATAACAAGTAAAAAATAAAAAACCGAAAAATCGCGCTTGAAATCATTTTGGAAACCGATGCTTCATTCTTCTTATTTGATTCGAACAGCTAAATCAATTGAAAAAAAATCCATCTAATATACGTGCAGCATTAAAATTTATTATATCAATTTGAGGCCAAGTATTTTCTAATAAATTGAAAAAAGTTCCCATTTGAGTTACGTGCAGCACTAAAATTTATGATATCAATCGAAGGACAAGTAATTTATGAGTAACTCCAAATTTCAACATTATGGAATTGTTCTAAGAAGCTTTTAAATCCAAAAAAATCACATGCAAGCTAGTCATTTCTTACTCTATGGTAGCAGAGACTTAAAAAGAAAATCGATTCTATTCAGACTTTCAGGAGCTTCTGATATTATTCACAATATTCGACGTCGATTGGATCGATACAAATTATGTTTAAATATGAGTTAAAAGTACTTGTCCGGCCCATCACTATTCATTCAAATAAAAATCAATCATAAAAAAACGAAATTGCACGGCAGAATCCGGTTAAAAATTTATTGAAATGCGATTTATTATTAGTTTAATGTTTTTACTAATAGTATAGGTTAGTTATGAGATGAAAGAATGAATTGGAAAATCATAAAGAATCGTAAGAAGTAAGACAAGAAACGAATCGGCTCGGAATTCTTCTTTTTAAATGAAGTTACCATAGAATAGCTCAGAGAACATGATGGAAATTCTCTTGACTAGTTTTCACATATAGAGGTAGTGTGCTTCACGATTTTAGTTCAAGAAAAAAAAGACTACACGAACACGGTATTCTGCATGTTGTACTCATCTCTGACAACTTTTAACTTTTTCTTTGCAGGGTTTCCCCACGTCGGGAGACATCTTTTGGAGAGTTCTCTTCTTTTAGCTGCTACGTGCGCTATTCTAAAAGCTGCTTCGCGCGCTATTCTGAAAGCTGCTACGTGCGCTATAGTAAAAGCTGCTTTGTGCGCTATAATAAAAGCTGCTTTGTGCGCTATAATAAAAACTGCTTCGTGCGCTATAATAAAAGTTGCTCCGTGCACTATAATAAAAGCTGCTTCGTGCGCTGTAATAAAAGCTGCTTCGTGCGCTGTAATAAAAGCTGCTTCGTGCGCTATTCCGAAAGCTATATCCGCTATAAAGAAAGTTTCTGCTAGCGTTGTATTGCAATTTGCTATTAGCTATAACGACGATTGTCCACTGCAAATATGAATATGAAGAAATTGAAAATAGAAGATCGAATGATTATATCTAGAGGAGAGTGGCTCACTGGAGATCATATTGACACCTTTGGTCGGCTTTTAACGGAACATTCTGCATCTGAATTTGTGATGCAAGAAACATGGAAGGTACAATTGCCCCATAATATTACTGAAGAGAGGGCTGATCGTAAATTCATTCAAATTTTGCATAGCTCAGAAGGAATCAACAATAGAGGGGGTCATTGGGTGTGCGCTTATTACGATACTCACTCCATCTTTATATTCGATTCGATGAACCAAAAAAAGTTACATCCACATCACAAATTGTATCTTCAACGTATGCTCCCGAAATACCTTTTTCATCAGCGCCCCGTTAAATTTCCAGTTGTGACCCAACAACCCAATATGAGTGACTGTGGAGTATTCGCCATTGCCTTTGCAACATCGCTTTTTTATGGTGTGAAACCGGAAAAAGTTCAGTACGATGTGAAAAATATGCGTCAACATCTATTGGAAATATTTGACACGGGGATAATCAATCATTTCCCACGTATAGTTCGAGATGGAGATCCTATCAAAATATGCTCGTTGCAGCATTTGAAAATACAAAAAGAGCGGGCATCGAGAAAAAAATTCCGGCAATGCAACCAAAAATCTCAAAACGTCAAGATAGTTGAAACTCGAAATTACACTAACGGGAATGTCATAAAACAAGAACCGACTGTCATAGGTGTAAACTACCTTTGTCACGAATTGAATCCTTCACAAGTAACTAAAAACTGCACAATATCCGGTTTGCATTATGGAGTGGCGGAAATAGTGCCTTTCACGTATAGTCCGAGTTTCGCTATACCACAGTGGAATGTGCCAGCTGAACTACTTAATGTTAACCTTCCTGTCGTGACAGAAATTCCAAAAATAAACTCTAGGAAGAGAAAAATTCCATTCTCTAAAGTTGTATCTTTCTCCAAGTCTAATGACATAAACTCTTGTGATAAAAATATAATTGTTTCAACAAATGTACAGAAGAATGAAAGCTGTGACCACATCATTCCTAAAAGAATTTCAGTTATCATTCCTGATAAAAGCACTGCTCTTCCACTTATTGATGATTCTGGTGACAGGGAAGAGCATAGGAATTTAATTGATGGTGTAGTTAGAAATCATCAAGAGGTGTCGGAGCGTATAATCCCAGGTAGCACTGTACTTGCAATGATACAGGATCACTCAAAAGATTGTGATGACAAGTGTAGGAATAGAATTTCCATTAACAATAAATTTGAAAATCATTCGCAACAATCCAATCTTTTACATTCAGTTAACCTTGCGCACGTTGTTGAAAAAAATCGGTTGATAGATCGATGTAGGAAACGAAAAATTTCTGTCCTCTCCAAAGATGTGGCGATTGAAAATTCTCTAAAACGTCCAAAACTTGTGGCTCTAGATCCTATTCCGCATTACGTAAATAAGAATAAACATAGCCAAATTCAA